>NW_025727683.1:0-300000 GCF_021461385.2 Schistocerca piceifrons | reverse complement strand
TGCCGACTTAAGTAAAATAGGACTGACACTCTCTCTTTCCATGAGATGAACCTCTCCTGTGAGTCCAGTTTACGATTCCAATTCTTCACTTCAGGTTTACTGTATACTTTGAACCATCTTATTGACGATGAAATACAAAATTTGCATCGGAATTTAATACAAAAAGCCCAATGCCGACTTAAGTAAAAGAGGACTGACACTATCACATTCTTTGATATGAACCTCTCTTGTGAGTCCAGTTATGGAATCCGATGCTTCACTTCAGGTTTACTGTATACCTTGCACCTTCTTATTAACGAGGAAACACAGAAATTGCATCCGAATTTAATACAAAAGGCACCATGCCGACTTAAGTAAAATAGGACTGACAGTCTCTCTTTATATGAGATGAACCTCTCTTGTGAGTCCAGTTATGGAATCCGATGCTTCACTTCAGGTTTACTGTATACCTTGCACCTTCTTACTGAAGATGAAACACAGAAATTGCATATGAATTTAATACAAAAGGCACAATGGCGACTTAAGTACAAGAGGTATGACACTCTAACTATCTATGATTTGAACCTCTCCTGTGAGTCCAGTTTTAGATTCCGATGCTTCACTTCAGGTTTACGGTATAATTGCACCATCTTATTGACGATGAAACACAGAAATTGCATCGTAATTTAATACAAAAGCACAATGCCGACTTAAGTAAAAGAGGACTGACACTCTCACTTTCTGTGATTTGAACCTCTCCTGCGAGGTCAGTTTTAGTTCCCGATGCTTCACTTCAGGTTTACTGTATACCTTGCACCTTCTTATTGACGATGAAACACAGAAATAGCATCGCAATTATATTCAAAAGGCACAATGCCGACTTAAGTACAAGAGGACTGACACTCTAACTTTCTATGATTTGAACCTCTCCTGTGAGTCCAGTTTTAGATTCCGATGCTTCACTTCAGGTTTACTGTATCCCTTGGACCTTCCTATTGACGATGAATCACAGAAATTGCATCGGAATTCAATACAAAAGTTACAATGCCGACTTAAGTACAAGGGGACTGACACTCTCACTTTCTATGATTTGAACCTCTCCTGTGAGTCCAGTTTTAGATTCCGATGCTAAACTTCAGATTTACTGTACCCCTTGGACCTTCTTATTGACGATGAAACACAGAAATTGCATCCGAATTAAATACAAATGGCACAATGCCGACGTAAGTAAAAGAGGACTGACACACTCACATTCTGTGATTTGAACCTGTCCTGTGAGTCCAATTTTAGATTCCGATGCTTCACTTCATTGTTACTGTATACCTTGCACCTTCTTATTGACGATGAAACACAGAAATTGCATCGGAATTAAATTCAAAAGGCACAATGCCGACTTAAGTACAAGAGGACTGACACTCTAACTTTCTATGATTTGAACCTCTCCTGTGAGTCCAGTTTTAGATTCCGATGCTTCACTTCAGGTTTACTGTATCCCTTGGACCTTCGTATTGACGATGAATCACAGAAATTGCATCGGAATTCAATACAAAAGTTACAATGCCGACTTAAGTACAAGGGGACTGACACTCTCACTTTCTATGATTTGAACCTCTCCTGTGAGTCCAGTTTTAGATTCCGAAGCTTCACTTCAGATTTACTGTGCCCCTTGGACCTTCTTATTGACGATGAAACACAGAAATTGCATCCGAATTTAATTCAAAAGGCACCATGCCGACTTAAGTAAAATAGGACTGACACTCTCTCTTTCCATGAGATGAACCTCTCCTGTGAGTCCAGTTTACGATTCCAATTCTTCACTTCAGGTTTACTGTATACTTTGAACCATCTTATTGACGATGAAATACAAAATTTGCATCGGAATTTAATACAAAAAGCCCAATGCCGACTTAAGTAAAAGAGTACTGACACTATCACTTTCTTTAATATGAACCTCTCTTGTGAGTCCAGTTATGGAATCCGATGCTTCACTTCAGGTTTACTGTATACCTTGCACCTTCTTACTGAAGATGAAACACAGAAATTGCATCGGAATTTAATACAAAAGGCACAATGCCGGCTTAAGTACAAGAGGTCTGACACTCTAACTATCTATGATTTGAACCTCTCCTGTGAGTCCAGTTTTAGATTCTGATGATTCACTTCAGGTTTACGGTATAATTGCACCATCTTATTGACGATGATACACAGAAATTGCATCGTAATTTAATACAAATGGCACAATGCCGACTTAAGTAAAAGAGGACTGACACTCTCACTTTCTATGCTTTGAACCTCTAATGAGAGTCCAGTTTTAGATTCTGATGCTTCACTTCACGTTTATTGTATCCCTTGGACCTTCTTATTAACGATGAAACACAGAAATTGCATCCGAATTTAATACAAAAGGCACCATGCCGACTTAAGTAAAATAGGACTGGCACTCTCTCTTTCTACGAGATGGACCTGTCCTGTGAGTCCAGTATAAGATTCCGATTCTTCACTTCAGGTTTACTGTATACGTTGCACCATCTTATTGACGACGAAACACAGATATTGCATCGGAATTTAATACAAAAATCCCAATGCCGACTTAAGTAAAAGAGGACTGACACTATCACTTTCTATGATATGAACCTCTCTTGTGAGTCCAGTTTTAGATCCCGATGCTTCACTTCAGGTTTACTGTATACCTTGTACCATCTTATTGACGATGAAATACAGAAACTGCATCCGAATTTAATACTAAAGGCACAATGCCGACTTAAGTAAAAGAGGACTGACACTCTCACTTTCTGTGATTTGAACCTCTCCTGTGAGGTCAGTTTTAGTTTCCGATGCTTCACTTCAGGTTTACTGTATACCTTGCACCTTCTTATTGACGATGAAACACAGAAATAGCATCGGAATTATATTCAAATGGCACAATGCCGACTTAAGTACAAGAGGACTGACACTCTAACTTTCTATGATTTGAACCTCTCCTGTGAGACCAGTTTTAGATTCCGATGCTTCACTTCAGGTTTACTGTATCCCTAGGACCTTCTTATTGACGATGAAACACAGAAATTGCATCCGAATTTAATACAAAAGGCACAATGCCGACTTAAGTACTTGAGGACTGACACTCTCACTATCTATGATTTGAACCTCTCCTGTGAGTCCAGTTTTAGATTGCGATTCTTCACTTCAGGTTTACTGTATCCCTTGGACCGTCTTATTGACGATGAAACACAGAAATTGCATCCGAATTTAATGCAAAAGGCACAATGCCGACTTAATTAAAAGAGGACTGACACTCTCACATTCTGTGATTTGAACCTCTCCTGTGAGGTCAGTTTTTGTTTCCGATGCTTCACTTCAGGTTTACTGTATACCTTGCACCTTCTTATTGACGATGAAACTCAGAAATTGCATCGGAAGTATATTCAAAAGGCACAATGCCGACTTAAGTACAAGAGGACTGACACTCTAACTTTCTAAGATTTGAACCTCTCCTGTGAGTCCAGTTTTAGATTCCGATGCTTCACTTCAGGTTTACTGTATACCTTGCACCTTCTTATTGAAAATGAAACACAGAAATTGCATCCGAATTTGATACAAAAGGCACAATGCCGACATAAGTACAAGAGGACCGACACTCTCTCTTACTATGATTTGAACTTCTCCTGTGAGTCCAGTTTTAGATTCCGATGCTTCACTTCAGGTTTACTGTATCCCCAGGACCTTCTTATTGACGATGAAACACAGAAATTGCATCCGAATTTAATACAAAAGGCACAATGCCGACTTAAGTAAAAGAGGACTCTCACTCTCTCTTTCTATGATTTGAACCTCTCCTGTGAGTCCAGTTTTAGATTCCGATGCTTCACTTCAGGTATACTGTATACCTTGCACATTCTTATTAACGATGAAACACAGAAATTGCATCCGAATTTAATACAAAAGGCACCATGCCGACTTAAGTAAAATAGGACTGACACTCTCTCTTTCTACGAGATGAATCTATCCTGTGAGTCCAGTTTAAGATTCCGATTCTTCACTTCAGGTTTACTGTATACTTTGCACCATCTAATTGACGATGAAACACAGAAATTGCATCGCAATTTAATACAAAAAGCCCAATGCCGACTTAAGTAAAAGAGGACTGACACCATCACTTTCTATGATATGAACCACTCTTGTAAGTCCAGTTATAGATTCCGATGCTTCACTTCAGGTTTACTGAATACCTTGCACCTTCTTATTGAAGATGAAACACAGAAGTTGCATCCGAATTTAATACAAAAGGCAAAATGCCGACTTAAGTACAAGAGGTCTGACACTCTAACTATCTATGATTTGAACCTCTCCTGTGAGTCCAGTTTTAGATTCCGATGCTTCATTTCAGGTTTACTGTATAATTGCACCATCTTATTGACGATGAAACACAGAAATTGCATCGTAATCTAATACAAAAGGCACAATGCCGACTTAAGTGAAAGAGGACTGACACTCTCACTTTCTATGATTTGAACCTCTAATGAGAGTCCAGTTTTAGATTCTGATGCCTCACTTCACGTTTAATGTATCCCTTGGACCTTCTTATTAACGATGAAACACAGAAATTGCATCCGAATTTTATACAAAAGGCACCATGCCGACTTAAGTAATATAGGACTGACACTCTCTCTTTCTTCGAGATGAACCTGTCCTATGAGTCCAGTTTAAGATTCCGATTCTTCGCTTCAAGTTTACTGTATACTTTGCACCATCTTATTGACGATGGAACACAGAAATTGCATCCGAATTTAATACAAAAAGCCCAATGCCGACTTAAGTAAAATAGGACTGACACTATCACATTCCATGATATGAACCTCTCTTGTGAGAACAGTTTTACATTCCGATGCTTCACTTCAGGTTTACTGCATACCTTGTACCATCTTATTGACGATGAAACACTGAAATTGCATCGGAATTTAATTCAAAAGGCACAATGCCGACTTAAGTAAAAGAGGACTGACACTCTCACCATCTATCATTTGAACCTCTCCTGTGAGTCCAGTTTTAGATTCCGATGCTTCACTTCCGGTTTACTGTATCCCTTGGACCTTCTTATTGACGATGAAATACAGAAATGGCATCGGTATTTAATACAAAAATCAAAATGCCGACTTAAGTAAATGGTGACTGACACTCTCTCTTTCTCTGATTTGAACCTCTCCTGTGAGTCCAGTTTTACATTCCGATGCTTCACTTCAGGTTTACTGTATACCTTGTACCATCGTATTGACGATGAAACACTGAAATTGCATCGGAATTTAATTCAAAAGGCACAATGCCGACTTAAGTAAAAGAGGACTGACACTCTCACCTTCTATCATTTGAACCTCTCCTGTGAGTCCAGTTTTAGATTCCGATGCTTCACTTCCGGTTTACTGTATCCCTAGGACCTTCTTATTTACGATAAAACACAGAGTTTAGATCCGCATTTAATACAAAAGGCACAATGCCGACTTAAGTACAAGAGGACTGACACTCTAACTTTCTATGATTTGAACCTCTCCTGTGAGTCCAGTTTTAGATTCCGATGCTTCACTTCAGGTTTACTGTATCCCTTGGACCTTCTTATTGACGATGAATCACAGTAATTGCATCGGAATTCAATACAAAAGTTACAATGCCGACTTAAGTACAAGGGGACTGACACTCTCACTTTCTATACTTTGAACCTCTCCTGTGAGTCCAGTTTTAGATTCCGATGCTTCACTTCAGGTTTACTGTATACCTTGCACCTTCTTATTGACGATGAAACACAGATATAGCATCGGAATTATATTCAAAAGGCACAATGCCGACTTAAGTACAAGAGGACTGACACACTAACTTTCTATGATTTGAACCTCTCCTGTGAGTCCAGTTTTAGATTCCGATGCTTCACTTCAGGTTTACTGTATCGCTTGGACCTTCTTATTGACGATGAATCATATAAATTGCATCGGAATTCAATACAAAAGTTACAATGCCGACTTAAGTACAAGGGGACTGACACTCTCACTTTCTATGATTTGAACCTCTCCTGTGAGTCCAGTTTTAGATTCCGATGCTTCTCTTCAGATTTACTGTACCCCTTGGACCTTCTTATTGACGATGAAACACAGAAATTGCATCCGAATTTAATACAAAAGGCACCATGCCGACTTAAGTAAAATAGGACTGACGCTCTCTCTTTCCATGAGATGAACCTCTCCTGCGAGTCCAGTTTAAGATTCCAATTCTTCACTTCAGGTTTACTGTATACTTTGAACCATCTTATTGACGATGAAATACAAAATTTGCATCGGAATTTAATACAAAAAGCCCAATGCCGACTTAAGTAAAAGAGGACTGACACTGTCACTTTCTATGATATGAACCTCTCTTGTGAGTCCAGTTATGGAATCCGATGCTTCACTTCAGGTTTACTGTATACCTTGCACCTTCTTACTGAAGATGAAACACAGAAATTGCATCGGAATTTAATACAAAAGGCACAATGCCGACTTAAGTGCAAGAGGTCTGACACTCTAACTATCTATGATTTGAACCTCTCCTGTGAGTCCAGTTTTAGATTCCGATGCGTCACTTCAGGTTTACGGTATAATTGCACCATCTTATTGACGATGAAACACAGAAATTGCATCCGAATTAAATACAAATGGCACAATGCCGACGTAAGTAAAAGAGGACTGACACACTCACATTCTGTGATTTGAACCTGTCCTGTGAGTCCAATTTTAGATTCCGATGCTTCACTTCATTGTTACTGTATACCTTGCACCTTCTTATTGACGATGAAACACAGAAATTGCATCGGAATTAAATTCAAAAGGCACAATGCCGACTTAAGTACAAGAGGACTGACACTCTAACTTTCTATGATTTGAACCTCTCCTGTGAGTCCAGTTTTAGATTCCGATGCTTCACTTCAGGTTTACTGTATCCCTTGGACCTTCGTATTGACGATGAATCACAGAAATTGCATCGGAATTCAATACAAAAGTTACAATGCCGACTTAAGTACAAGAGGACTGACACTCTCACTTTCTATGATTTGAACCTCTCCTGTGAGTCCAGTTTACGATTCCAATTCTTCACTTCAGGTTTACTGTATACTTTGAACCATCTTATTGACGATGAAATACAAAATTTGCATCGGAATTTAATACAAAAAGCCCAATGCCGACTTAAGTAAAAGAGTACTGACACTATCACTTTCTTTAATATGAACCTCTCTTGTGAGTCCAGTTATGGAATCCGATGCTTCACTTCAGGTTTACTGTATACCTTGCACCTTCTTACTGAAGATGAAACACAGAAATTGCATCGGAATTTAATACAAAAGGCACAATGCCGGCTTAAGTACAAGAGGTCTGACACTCTAACTATCTATGATTTGAACCTCTCCTGTGAGTCCAGTTTTAGATTCTGATGATTCACTTCAGGTTTACGGTATAATTGCACCATCTTATTGACGATGATACACAGAAATTGCATCGTAATTTAATACAAATGGCACAATGCCGACTTAAGTAAAAGAGGACTGACACTCTCACTTTCTATGCTTTGAACCTCTAATGAGAGTCCAGTTTTAGATTCTGATGCTTCACTTCACGTTTATTGTATCCCTTGGACCTTCTTATTAACGATGAAACACAGAAATTGCATCCGAATTTAATACAAAAGGCACCATGCCGACTTAAGTAAAATAGGACTGGCACTCTCTCTTTCTACGAGATGGACCTGTCCTGTGAGTCCAGTATAAGATTCCGATTCTTCACTTCAGGTTTACTGTATACGTTGCACCATCTTATTGACGACGAAACACAGATATTGCATCGGAATTTAATACAAAAATCCCAATGCCGACTTAAGTAAAAGAGGACTGACACTATCACTTTCTATGATATGAACCTCTCTTGTGAGTCCAGTTTTAGATCCCGATGCTTCACTTCAGGTTTACTGTATACCTTGTACCATCTTATTGACGATGAAATACAGAAACTGCATCCGAATTTAATACTAAAGGCACAATGCCGACTTAAGTAAAAGAGGACTGACACTCTCACTTTCTGTGATTTGAACCTCTCCTGTGAGGTCAGTTTTAGTTTCCGATGCTTCACTTCAGGTTTACTGTATACCTTGCACCTTCTTATTGACGATGAAACACAGAAATAGCATCGGAATTAATTCAAATGGCACAATGCCGACTTAAGTACAAGAGGACTGACACTCTAACTTTCTATGATTTGAACCTCTCCTGTGAAACCAGTTTTAGATTCCGATGCTTCACTTCAGGTTTACTGTATCCCTAGGACCTTCTTATTGACGATGAAACACAGAAATTGCATCCGAATTTAATACAAAAGGCACAATGCCGACTTAAGTACTTGAGGACTGACACTCTCACTATCTATGATTTGAACCTCTCCTGTGAGTCCAGTTTTAGATTGCGATTCTTCACTTCAGGTTTACTGTATCCCTTGGACCGTCTTATTGACGATGAAACACAGAAATTGCATCCGAATTTAATACAAAAGGCACAATGCCGACTTAAGTAAAAGAGGACTGACACTCTCACATTCTGTGATTTGAACCTCTCCTGTGAGGTCAGTTTTTGTTTCCGATGCTTCACTTCAGGTTTACTGTATACCTTGCACCTTCTTATTGACGATGAAACTCAGAAATTGCATCGGAAGTATATTCAAAAGGCACAATGCCGACTTAAGTACAAGAGGACTGACACTCTAACTTTCTAAGATTTGAACCTCTCCTGTGAGTCCAGTTTTAGATTCCGATGCTTCACTTCAGGTTTACTGTATACCTTGCACCTTCTTATTGAAAATGAAACACAGAAATTGCATCCGAATTTGATACAAAAGGCACAATGCCGACATAAGTACAAGAGGACCGACACTCTCTCTTACTATGATTTGAACTTCTCCTGTGAGTCCAGTTTTAGATTCCGATGCTTCACTTCAGGTTTACTGTATCCCCAGGACCTTCTTATTGACGATGAAACACAGAAATTGCATCCGAATTTAATACAAAAGGCACAATGCCGACTTAAGTAAAAGAGGACTCTCACTCTCTCTTTCTATGATTTGAACCTCTCCTGTGAGTCCAGTTTTAGATTCCGATGCTTCACTTCAGGTATACTGTATACCTTGCACCTTCTTATTAACGATGAAACACAGAAATTGCATCCGAATTTAATACAAAAGGCACCATGCCGACTTAAGTAAAATAGGACTGACACTCTCTCTTTCTACGAGATGAATCTATCCTGTGAGTCCAGTTTAAGATTCCGATTCTTCACTTCAGGTTTACTGTATACTTTGCACCATCTAATTGACGATGAAACACAGAAATTGCATCGCAATTTAATACAAAAAGCCCAATGCCGACTTAAGTAAAAGAGGACTGACACCATCACTTTCTATGATATGAACCACTCTTGTAAGTCCAGTTATAGATTCCGATGCTTCACTTCAGGTTTACTGAATACCTTGCACCTTCTTATTGAAGATGAAACACAGAAGTTGCATCCGAATTTAATACAAAAGGCACAATGCCGACTTAAGTACAAGAGGTCTGACACACAAACTATCTATGATTTGAACCTCTCCTGTGAGTCCAGTTTTAGATTCCGATGCTTCATTTCAGGTTTACTGTATAATTGCACCATCTTATTGACGATGAAACACAGAAATTGCATCGTAATCTAATACAAAAGGCACAATGCCGACTTAAGTGAAAGAGGACTGACACTCTCACTTTCTATGATTTGAACCTCTAATGAGAGTCCAGTTTTAGATTCTGATGCCTCACTTCACGTTTAATGTATCCCTTGGACCTTCTTATTAACGATGAAACACAGAAATTGCATCCGAATTTTATACAAAAGGCACCATGCCGACTTAAGTAATATAGGACTGACACTCTCTCTTTCTTCGAGATGAACCTGTCCTATGAGTCCAGTTTAAGATTCCGATTCTTCGCTTCAAGTTTACTGTATACTTTGCACCATCTTATTGACGATGGAACACAGAAATTGCATCCGAATTTAATACAAAAAGCCCAATGCCGACTTAAGTAAAATAGGACTGACACTATCACATTCCATGATATGAACCTCTCTTGTGAGAACAGTTTTACATTCCGATGCTTCACTTCAGGTTTACTGCATACCTTGTACCATCTTATTGACGATGAAACACTGAAATTGCATCGGAATTTAATTCAAAAGGCACAATGCCGACTTAAGTAAAAGAGGACTGACACTCTCACCGTCTATCATTTGAACCTCTCCTGTGAGTCCAGTTTTAGATTCCGATGCTTCACTTCCGGTTTACTGTATCCCTTGGACCTTCTTATTGACGATGAAATACAGAAATGGCATCGGTATTTAATACAAAAATCAAAATGCCGACTTAAGTAAATGGTGACTGACACTCTCTCTTTCTCTGATTTGAACCTCTCCTGTGAGTCCAGTTTTACATTCCGATGCTTCACTTCAGGTTTACTGTATACCTTGTACCATCGTATTGACAATGAAACACTGAAATTGCATCGGAATTTAATTCAAAAGGCACAATGCCGACTTAAGTAAAAGAGGACTGACACTCTCACCTTCTATCATTTGAACCTCTCCTGTGAGTCCAGTTTTAGATTCCGATGCTTCACTTCCGGTTTACTGTATCCCTAGGACCTTCTTATTTACGATAAAACACAGAGTTTAGATCCGCATTTAATACAAAAGGCACAATGCCGACTTAAGTACAAGAGGACTGACACTCTAACTTTCTATGATTTGAACCTCTCCTGTGAGTCCAGTTTTAGATTCCGATGCTTCACTTCAGGTTTACTGTATCCCTTGGACCTTCTTATTGACGATGAATCACAGTAATTGCATCGGAATTCAATACAAAAGTTACAATGCCGACTTAAGTACAAGGGGACTGACACTCTCACTTTCTATACTTTGAACCTCTCCTGTGAGTCCAGTTTTAGATTCCGATGCTTCACTTCAGGTTTACTGTATACCTTGCACCTTCTTACTGAAGATGAAACACAGAAATTGCATCGGAATTTAATACAAAAGGCACAATGCCGACTTAAGTGCAAGAGGTCTGACACTCTAACTATCTATGATTTGAACCTCTCCTGTGAGTCCAGTTTTAGATTCCGATGCGTCACTTCAGGTTTACGGTATAATTGCACCATCTTATTGACGATGAAACACAGAAATTGCATCGTAATTTAATACAAAAGGCACAATGCCGACTTAAGTAAAAGAGGACTGACACTCTCACTTTCTATGATTTGAACCTCTAATGAGAGTCCAGTTTTAGATTCTGATGCTTCACTTCACGTTTATTGTATCCCTTGGACCTTCTTATTAACGATGAAACACAGAAATTGCATCCGAATTTAATACAAAAGGCACCATGCCGACTTAAGTAAAATAGGACTGACACTCTCTCTTTCTACAAGATGGACTGTCCTGTGAGTCCAGTATAAGATTCCGATTCTTCACTTCAGGTTTACTGTATACGTTGCACCATCTTATTGACGACGAAACACAGATATTGCATCGGAATTTAATACAAAAATCCCAATGCCGACTTAAGTAAAAGAGGACTGACACTATCACTTTCTATGATATGAACCTCTCTTGTGAGTCCAGTTTTAGATCCCGATGCTTCACTTCAGGTTTACTGTATACCTTGTACCATCTTATTGACGATGAAATACAGAAACTGCATCCGAATTTAATACTAAAGGCACAATGCCGACTTAAGTAAAAGAGGACTGACACTCTCACATTCTGTTAGTTGAACCTCTCCTGTGAGGTCAGTTTTAGTTTCCGATGCTTCACTTCAGGTTTACTGTATACCTTGCACCTTCTTATTGACGATGAAACTCAGAAATTGCATCGGAAGTATATTCAAAAGGCACAATGCCGACTTAAGTACAAGAGGACTGACACTCTAACTTTCTAAGATTTGAACCTCTCCTGTGAGTCCAGTTTTAGATTCCGATGCTTCACTTCAGGTTTACTGTATACCTTGCACCTTCTTATTGAAAATGAAACACAGAAATTGCATCCGAATTTGATACAAAAGGCACAATGCCGACTTAAGTACAAGAGGACTGACACTCTCTCTTACTATGATTTGAACTTCTCCTGTGAGTCCAGTTTTAGATTCCGAAGCTTCACTTCTGGTTTACTGTATCCCTAGGACCTTCTTATTGACGATGAAACACAGAAATTGCATCCGAATTTAATACAAAAGGCACAATGCCGACTTAAGTAAAAGAGGCCTCTCACTCTCTCTTTCTATGATTTGAACCTCTCCTGTGAGTCCAGTTTTAGATTCCGATGCTTCACTTCAGGTATACTGTATACCTTGCACCTTCTTATTAACGATGAAACACAGAAATTGCATCCGAATTTAATACAAAAGGCACCATGCCGACTTAAGTAAAATAGGACTGACACTCTCTCTTTCTACGAGATGAATCTCTCCTGTGAGTCCAGTTTAAGATTCCGATTCTTCACTTCAGGTTTACTGTATACTTTGCACCATCTAATTGACGATGAAACACAGAAATTGCATCGCAATTTAATACAAAAAGCCCAATGCCGACTTAAGTAAAAGAGGACTGACACCATCACTTTCTATGATATGAACCACTCTTGTAAGTCCAGTTATAGATTCCGATGCTTCACTTCAGGTTTACTGAATACCTTGCACCGTCTTATTGAAGATGAAACACAGAAGTTGCATTCGAATTTAATACAAAAGGCACAATGCCGACTTAAGTACAAGAGGTCTGACACTCTAACTATCTATGATTTGAACCTCTCCTGTGAGTCCAGTTTTAGATTCCGATGCTTCATTTCAGGTTTACTGTATAATTGCACCATCTCATTGACGATGAAACACAGAAATTGCATCGTATTTTAATACAAAAGGCACAATGCCGACTTAAGTGAAAGAGGACTGACACTCTCACTTTCTATGATTTGAACCTCTAATGAGAGTCCAGTTTTAGATTCTGATGCTTCACTTCACGTTTAATGTATCCTTTGGACCTTCTTATTAACGATGAAACACAGCAATTGCATTCGAATTTAATACAAAAGGCACAATGCCGACTTAAGTACAAGAGGTCTGACACTCTAACTATCTATGATTTGAACCTCTCCTGTGAGTCCAGTTTTAGATTCCGATGCTTCATTTCAGGTTTACTGTATAATTGCACCATCTTATTGACGATGAAATACAGAAAATGCATCCGAATTTAATACAAAAAGCCCAATGCCGACTTAAGTAAAAGAGGACTGACACTATCACTTTCTATGATATGAACCTCTCTTGTGAGTACAGTTTTAGATTCCGATGCTTCACATCAGGTTTACTGTATCCCTTGGACCTTCTTATTGACGATGAAATACAGAAATTGCATCGGTATTTAATACAAAAATCAAAATGCCGACTTAAATAAATGAGGACTGACACTCTCTCTTTCTCTGATTTGAACCTCTCCTGTGAGTCCAGTTTTACATTCCGATGCTTCACTTCAGGTTTACTGTATACCTTGTACCATCTTATTGACGATGAAACACTGAAATTGCATCGGAATTTAATTCAAAAGGCACAATGCCGACTTAAGTAAAAGAGGACTGACACTCTCACCTTCTATCATTTGAACCTCTCCTGTGAGTCCAGTTTTAGATTCCGATGCTTCACTTCCGGTTTGCTGTATCCCTAGGACCTTCTTATTTACGATAAAACACAGAGTTTAGATCCGCATTTAATACAAAAGGCACAATGCCGACTTAAGTACAAGAGGACTGACACTCTCAATTTCTGTGATTTGTACCTCTCCTGTGAGGTCAGTTTTAGATTCCGATGCTTCACTTCAGGTTTACTGTAAACCTTGCACCTTCTTATTGACGATGAAACACAGAAATTGCATCCGAATTTAATACAAAAGGCACAATGCCGACTTAAGTAAACGAGGGCTGACATTCTCACTTTCTATGTTTTGAACTTCTCCTGTGAGTCCAGTTTTAGATTCCGATGCTTCACTTCAGGTTTACTGTAAACCTTGCACCTTCTTATTGACGATGAAACACAGAAATTGCATCGGAATTATATTCAAAAGGCACAATGCCGACTTAAGTACAAGAGGACTGACACTCTAACTTTCTATGATTTGAACCTCTCCTGTGAGTCCAGGTTTAGATTCCGATGCTTCACTTCAGGTTTACTGTATCCCTTGGACCTTCTTATTGACGATGAATCACAGTAATTGCATCGGAATTCAATACAAAAGTTACAATGCCGACTTAAGTACAAGGGGAATGACATTCTCACTTTCTATACTTTGAACCTCTCCTGTGAGTCCAGTTTTAGATTCCGATGCTTCACTTCAGGTTTACTGTATCCCTTGGACCTTCTTATTGCCGATGAAACACAGAAATTGCATCCGAATTAAATACAAATGGCACAATGCCGACTTAAGTAAAAGAGGACTGACACTCTCACTTTCTGTGATTTGAACCTCTCCTGTGAGTTCAGTTTTAGATTCCGATGCTTCACTTCAGGTTTACTGTATCCCTTAGACCTTCTTATTGACGATGAAACACAGAAATTGCATCCGAATTAAATACAAATGGCACAATGCCGACATAAGTAAAAGAGGACTGACACTCTCACTTTCTGTGATTTGAACCTGTCCTGTGAGTCCAGTTTTACATTCCGATGCTTCACTTCAGGTTTACTGTATCCCGGGGACCTGCTTATTGACGATGAAACACAGAAATTGCATCCGAATTTAATACAAAAGGCACAATGCCGACTTAAGTAAACGAGGGCTGACATTCTCACTTTCTATGGTTTGAACTTCTCCTGTGAGTCCAGTTTTAGATTCCGATGCGTCACTTCAGGTTTACCGTATACCATGCACCTTCCTATTGACGATGAAACACAGAAATTACATCGGAATTTAATACAAACGCACAATGCTGACATAAGTACAAGAGGACTGACACTCTAACTTTCTATGATTTGAACCACCCCTGTGAGTCCAGTTTTAGATTCCAATGCTTCACTTCAGGTTTACTGTATCACTTGAACCATCCTATTGACGATGAAATACAGAAATTGCATCCGAATTTAATACAAAAGGCACAATGCTGACTTAAGTAAAAGAGGACTGACACCATCACTTTCTATGATATGAACCACTCTTGTAAGTCCAGTTATAGTTTCCGATGCTTCACTTCAGGTTTACTGAATACCTTGCACCTTCTTATTGAAGATGAAACACAGAAATAGCATCCGAATTTAATACAAAAGGCACAATGCCGACTTAAGTACAAGAGGTCTGACACTCTAACTTTCTATGATTTGAACCTCTCCTGTGAGTCCAGTTTTAGATTCCGATTCTTCACTTCAGGTTTACTGTATCCCTTGGCCTTCTTATTGACGATGAATCACAGTAATTGCATCGCAATTCAATACAAATGTTACAAGGCCGACTTAAGTACAAGGGGACTGACACTCTCATTTTCTATAATTTGAACATCTCCTGTGAGTCCAGTTTTAGATTCCGATGCTTCACTTCCGGTTTACTGTATCCCTAGGACCTTCTTATTTACGATAAAACACAGAGTTTAGATTCGCATTTAATACAAAAGGCACAATGCCGACTTAAGTACAAGAGGACTGACACTCTAACTTTCTATGATTTGAACCTCTCCTGTGAGTCCAGTTTTAGATTCCGATTCTTCACTTCAGGTTTACTGTATCCCTTGGACATTCTTATTACGGATGAAACACAGAAATTGCATCCGCATTTAATACAAAAGGCACAATGCCGACTTAAGTAAAAGAGGACTGACACTCTCAATTTCTGTGATTTGTACCTCTCCTGTGAGGTCAGTTTTAGATTCCGATGCTTCACATCAGGTTTACTGTAAACCTTGCACCTTCTTATTGACGATGAAACACAGAAATTGCATCGGAATTATATTCAAAAGGCACAATGCCGACTTAAGTACAAGAGGACTGACACTCTAACTTTCTATGATTTGAACCTCTCCTGTGAGTCCAGTTTTAGATTCCGATGCTTCACTTCAGGTTTACTGTATCCCTTGGCCTTCTTATTGACGATGAATCACAGTAATTGCATCGCAATTCAATACAAATGTTACAAGGCCGACTTAAGTACAAGGGGACTGACACTCTCATTTTCTATAATTTGAACATCTCCTGTGAGTCCAGTTTTAGATTCCGATGCTTCACTTCAGGTTTACTGTATCCTGGGGATCTGCTTATTGACGATGAAACACAGAAATTGCATCCGAATTTAATACAAAAGGCACAATGCCGACTTAAGTAACGAGGGCTGACACTCTCACTTTCTATGTTTTGAACTTCTCCTGTGAGTCCAGTTTTAGATTCCGATGCGTCACTTCAGGTTTACCGTATACCTTGCACTTCCTATTGACGATGAAACACAGAAATTACATCGGAATTTAATACAAACGCACAATGCTGACATAAGTACAAGAGGACTGACACTCTAACTTTCTATGATTTGAACCACCCCTGTGAGTCCAGTTTTAGATTCCAATGCTTCACTTCAGGTTAACTGTATCACTATTGACGATGAAATACAGAAATTGCATCCGAATTTGGTACAAAAGTCACAATGCCGACTTAAGTAAACAAGGGCTGACACTCTCACTTTCTATGATTTGAACTTCTCCTGTGAGTCCAGTTTTAGATTCCGATGCTTGACTTCACGTTTACTGTATACCTTGCACCTTCTTATTGACGATGAAACGTAGAAATTGCATCGGAATTAAATTCAAAAGGCTCAATGCCGTCTTAAGTACAAGAGGACCGACACTCTAACTCTCTATGATTTGAACCTCTCCTGTGAGTCCAGTTATAGATTCCGATGCTTCACTTCATGTTTACTGTATCCCTTGGACCCTCTAATTGACGATGAAACACAGAAATTGCATCCGAATTTAATACAAAAGGAACAATCCCGACTTAAGTACATGAGGACTGAGACTCTCACTTTCTATGATTTGAACCACTCCTGAGACTCCAGTTTTAGATTCCGATGCTTCACTTCAGGTTTACTGTATACCTTGCACCTTCTTATTGACGATGAAACACAGAAATTGCATCAGAATTTAATACAAAAGGCACAATGCCGACTTAAGTACAAGAGGACTGACACTCTCACTTTCTATGATTTGAACCACTCCTGAGACTCCAGTTTTAGATTCCGATGCTTCACTTCAGGTTTACTGTATACCTTGGACGTTGTTATTGACGATGAAATACAGAAATTGCATCCGAATTTAATGCAAAATGCACAATGACGACTTAAGTACAAGAGGACTGACACTCTCTTTTTCTATGATTTGAACCTCACCTGTGAGTCCAGTTTTAGATTCCGATGCCTCACTTCAGGTTTACTGTATCCCTTGGACCTTCTTATTGACGATGAAACACAGAAATTGCATCCGAATTTAATACAGAAGGAACAATGCCGACTTCAGTAAAAGAGGACTGACAGTCTCTATTTCTATGATTTGAACCTCTAATGTGAGTCCAGTTTTAGATTCCGATGCTTCACTTCAGGTTTACTGCATACCTTGCACCTTCGTATTGACGATGAAACACAGAACTTGCATCGGAATTTAATACAAAAGGCACAATGCCGACTTAAGTAGAACAGGACTGACTCTCTAATTTCTATGGTTTGAACCTCTCCTGTTAGTCCAGTTTTAGATTCCGATGCTTCACTTCAGGTTTACTGTATCCCTAAGACCTTCTTATTGACGATGCAACACAGAAATTGCATCCGAATTTAATACAAAAGGCACAATGCCGACTTAAGTACTTGAGGACTGACACTCTCACTTTCTATGATTTGAACCCCTCCTGTGAGGTCAGTTTTAGATTCTGATGCTTCACTTGAGGTTTACTGTATCCCTTGGACCTTCTTATTGACGATGAAACACAGAAATTGCATCCGAATTTAATACAAACGGCACCATGCCGACTTAAGTACAAGAGGACTGACACTCTCACTTTCTATGATTTGAACCTCTCCTGTGAGTCCAGTTTAGGATTCCGATGCTTCACTTCAGGTTTACTGTATACGTTGCACCTTCTTATTGACGATTAAACACAGAAATTGCATCCGAAATTAATACAAAAGGCACAATGCCGGTTTAAGTACAAGAGGACTGACACTCTCACTTTCTATGATTTGAACCTCTCCTGTGAGCCCATTTTAGTTTCCGATGCTTCAATTCAGGTTTACTGTATACCTTGCACCGTCTTATTGACGATGAAAACCAGAAATTGTATCGGAATTAAATTCAAAAGGCACAATGCCGACTTAAGTACAAGCGGACTGACACTCTAACTCTCTATGATTTGAACCTCCCCTGTGAGTCCAGTTTAGGATTCCGATGCTTCACTTCAGGTTTACTGTATACGTTGCACCTTCTTATTGACGATGAAACACAGAAATTGCATCGGAAATAAATTCAAAAGACACAATGCCGACTTAAATACAAGAGGACTGACAGTCTATCTGTGATTTGAACCTCTCCTGTGAGTCCATTTTTAGATTCCGATGCTTCACTTAAGGTTTAGCGTATCCCTTGGACATTCTTATTGACGATGAAATACAGAAATTGCATCCGAATTTAATACAAAAGCCACAATGCCGACTTAAGTAAAAGAGGACTGACACTCTCTCTTTTTATGCTTTGAACCTCTTATGTGAGTCCAGTTTTAGATTCCGATGCTTCACTTCAGGTTTCCTGCATACCTTGCACCTTCTTATTGACGATGAAACACAGAAATTGCATCCGAATTCAATACAAAATTTACAATGCCGACTGAAGTACAAGAGGACTGACACTCTCCCTTTCTATGATTTGAACCTCTCCTGTGATTCCAGTTTTAGATTCCGATGCTTCACTTCAGGTTTAGCGTATCCCTTGTACCTTCTTATTGACGATGAAATACAGAAATAGCATCCGAATTTAATACAAAAGGCACAATGCCGACTTAAGTAAAAGAGGACTGACACTCTCTCTTTCTATGCTTTGAACCTCTCCTGTGAGTCCAGTTTTAGATTCCGATGCTTCACTTCAGGTTTCCTGCATACCTTGCACCTTCTTATTGCCGATGAAACACAGAAATTGCATCCGAATTGAATACAAAAGGCACAATGCCGACTTAAGTACAAGAGGACTGACACTCTCACTTTCTATGATTTGAACCTCTCATGTGAGACTAGTTTTATATTCCGATGCTTCACTTCAGGTTTACTGTATGCCTTGGACCGTTTTATTGACGATGAAATACAGAAATTGCATCCGAATTTAATACAAATTGGTACAATGCCGACTTAAGTAAAAGAGGACTGACACTCTCACTTTCTGTGTTTGCACCACTCCTGTGAGTCCAGTTTTAGATTCCGATGCCACACTTCAGGTTTACTGTTGCACCCTCTTATTGACGATGAAACACAGAAATTGCATCGGAATCAAATTGAAAAGGCACAATGCCGTCATAAGTACAAGAGGACTGACACTCTCACTTTCTATGATTTGAACCTCTCCTGTGAGTCTTGTTTTAGATTCCGATGCTTCACTTTAGGTTTACTGTATCCCTTGGACCCTCGTATTGACGATGAAATACAGAAATTGCATCCCAATTTAATGCAAAATGCACAAGTACAAGAGGATTGACACTCTCACTTTCTATGATTTGAACCTCTTCTGTGAGTCCAGTTTTAGATTCCGATGCTTCACTTCACGTTTACTGTATACCTTGCACCTTCTTATTGACGATGAAACATTAAAATTGCATCGGAATTAAATTCAAAAGGCACAATGCCGACTTAAGTACAAGAGGACCGACATTCTAACTCTCTATGATTTGAACCTCTCCTGTGAGTCCAGTTATAGATTCCGATGCTTCACTTCAGTGTTACTGTATACCTTGCACCTTCGTATTAACGATGGAACACAGATATTTTATCGGAATTAAATTCAAAAGGCACAATGCCGACTTATATAGAAGAGGACTGACACTCTAACTATCTATGATTTGAACCTCTCCAGTGAGTCCAGTTTTGGATTCCGATGCTTCACTTCAGGTTTACTGTATCCCTTGGACCCTCTAATTGACGATGAAACACAGATATTGCTTCCGAATTTAATACAAAATGGACAATGCCGACTTAACTACACGAGGACTGAGACTCTCACTTTCTATGATTTGAACCTCTCCTGTGACTCCAGTTTCAGATTCCGATGCTTCACTTCAGGTTTAATGTATACCTTGCCCCTTCTTATTGACGATGAAACACAGAAATTGCATCTGAATTTAATACAGAAGGCACAATGCCGACTTAAGTAAAAGAGGACTGACACTCTCTCTTTCTATGATTTGAACTCCTAATGTGAGTCCACTTTTAGATTCCGATGCTTCACTTCATTTTTACTGTATCCCTAGGACCTTCTTATTGACGATGAAACACAGAAATTGCATCCGCATTTAATACAAAAGGCACAATGCCGACTTAAGTACTTGAGGACTGACACTCTCACTTTCTATGATTTGAACCTCTCCTGTGAGTCCAGTTTTAGATTCCGATGCTTCACTTCAGGTTTACAGTATCCCTTGGACCTTCTTATTGACGATGAAACACAGAAATTGCATCCAAATTTAATACATGAGGCACAATGCCGACTTAAGTAAAAGAGGACTGAAACTCTCACCTTCTGTGATTTGAACCTCTCCTGTGAGCCCATTTTAGATTCCGACGCTTCTATTCAAGTTTGCTGTATACCATGCACCGTCGTATTGACGATGAAACACAAAAATTCCATCGGAATTAAATTCAAAAGGCACAATGCCGACTGAAGTACAAGAGGACTGACACTCTAACTTTCTATGATTTGAACCTCTCCTGTGAGTCCAGTTATAGGTTCCGATGCTTCACTTCAGGTTTACTGTATACCTTGCACCTTCTTATTGACGATGAAACACAGAAATTGCATCGGAATTAAATTCAAAAGGCACAATGCCGACTTAAGTACAAGAGGACTGTCACTCTAACTATCTATGATTTGAACCTCTCCTGTGAGTCCAGTTTTAGATTCCGATCCTTCACTTCAGGTTTACTGTATCCCTTGGACCTTCTACTTGACGATGAAACACAGAAATTGCTACCGAATTTAATACAAAAGGCACAATGCCGACTTAATTACAAGAGGACTGACACTCTCACTTTCTATGAATTGAACCTCTCCTGTGAGGCCAGTTTTAGATTCCGATGATTCACTTCAGGTTTACTGTATACCATGTACCTTCGTATTGACGATGAAACACAAAAATTGCATCCAAATTTAATACAAAAGGCACAATGCCGACTTAAGTACATGAGGACTGACACTCTCACTTTCTATGATTTGAACCCCTCCTGTGAGTCCAGTTTTACATTCCGATGCTTCACTTCAGATTTACTGTATTCCTTGGACCTTCTTATTGACGATGAAACACAGAAATTGCATCCGAATTTAATACAAAAGGCACCATGCCGACTTAAGTACAAGAGGACTGACACTCTCACTTTCTATGATTTGAACCTCTCATGTGAGTCCAGTTTTACATTCCGATGCTTCACTTCAGGTTTACTGTATACCTTGAACCTTCATATTGACGATGAAACACAGAAATTGCATCGGAATTAAATTCAAAAGTTACAATGCCGACTTAATTACAAGAGGACTGACACTCTCACTTTCTATGATTTGAACCTCTCCTGTGAGTCCAGTTTTAGATTCCGATGCCTCACTTCAGGTTTACTGTATCCCTTGGACATTCTTATTGACAATGAAACACAGAAATTGCATCCGAATTTAATACAGAAGGCACAATGCCGACTTAAGTAAAAGAGGACTGACACTCTCTCTTTCTATGATTTGAACCCCTAATGTGAGTCCAGTTTTAGATTCCGATGCTTCACTTCAGGTTTACTGTATCCCTAGGACCTACTTATTGACGATGAAACACAGAAACTGCATCCGAATTTAATACAAAAGGCACAATGCCGACTTAAGTACTTGAGGACTGACACTCTCACTTTCTATGATTTGAACCTCTCCTGTGAGTCCTGTTTTAGATTCCGATGCTTCACTTTAGGTTTACTGTATCCCTTGGACCTTCTTATTGACGATGAAATAAGGAAATTGCATCCCAATTTCATGCAAAAGGCACAATGCCGACTTAAGTACAAGAGGACTGACACTCTCACTTTCTATGATTTGAACCTCTCCTGTGAGTCCAGTTTTAGAATCCGATGCCTCACTTGAGGTTTACTGTATCCCTTGGACATTCTTATTGACGATGAAACACAGAAATTGCATCCGAATTTAATACAGAAGGCACAATGCCGACTTAAGTAAAAGAGGACTGACACTCTCTCTTTCTATGATTTGAACCCCTAATGTGAGTCCAGTTTTAGATTCCGATGCTTCACTTCAGGTTTACTGTATCCCTTGGACCTTCTTATTGACGATGAAACACAGAAATTGCATTAAAATTTAATACAGAAGGCACAATGCCGACTTAAGTAAAAGAGGACTGACACTCTCACTTTCTGTGATTTGAACCTCTCCTGTGAGCCCATTTTAGAATCCGACGCTTCAATTCAAGTTTACTGTATACCATGCACCGTCGTATTGACGATGAAACACAAAAATTGCATCGGAATTAAATTCAAAAGGCACAATGCCGACTGAAGTACAAGAGGACTGACACTCTAACTTTCTATGATTTGAACCTCTCCTGTGAGTCCAGTTTAAGATTCCGATGCTTCACTTCAGGCTTACTGTACACCTTGCACCTTCTTATTGGCGAGGAAACACAGAAACTGTATCGGAATTAAATTCAAAAGGCACAATGCCGACTTAAGTACAAGAGGACTGACACTCTAACTCTCTATGATTGGAACCTCTCCTGTGAGTCCAGTTTATTATTCCGATGCTTCACTTCCTGTGTACTGTATACCTTGCACCTTCTTAATGACGATGAAACACAGAAATTGCATCGGAATTAAATTCAAAAGGCACAATGCCGACTTAAGTACAAGAGGACTGACACTCTAACTATTTATGATTTGAACCTCTCCTGTGAGTCCAGTATTAGATTCTGATCCTTGACTTCAGGTTTACTGTATCCCTTGGACCTTCTAATTGACGAGAAACACAGAAATTGCATCCGAATTTAATACAAAAGGCACAATGCCGACATAAGTACAAGAGGACTGACACTCTAACTCTCTATGATTTGAACCTCTCCTATGAGTCCAGTTATAGGTTCCGATGCTTCACTTCAGGTTTACTGTATCCCTAGGACCTTCTTATTGACGATGAAATAAGGAAATTGCATCCCAATTTCATGCAAAAGGCACAATGCCGACTTAAGTACAAGAGGACTGACACTCTCACTTTCTATGATTTGAACCTCTCCTGTGAGTCCAGTTTTAGATTCCGATGCCTCACTTGAGGTTTACTGTATCCCTTGGACATTCTTATTGACGATGAAACACAGAAATTGCATCCGAATTTAATACAGAAGGCACAATGCCGACTTAAGTAAAAGATGACTGACACTCTCTCTTTCTATGATTTGAACCCCTAATGTGAGTCCAGTTTTAGATTCCGATGCTTCACTTCAGGTTTACTGTATCCCTAGGACCTTCTTATTGACGATGAAACACAGAAGTTGCATCCGAATTTAATACCAAAGGCACAATGCCGACTTAAGTACTTGAGGACTGACACTCTCACTTTCTGTGATTTGATCCTCTCCTGTGAGCCCATTTTAGATTCCGACGCTTTAATTCAAGTTTACTGTATACCTTGCACCTTCTTATTGACGAGGAAACACAGAAACTGTATCGGAATTAAATTCAAAAGGCACAATGCCGACTTAAGTACAAGAGGACAGACACTCTAGCTCTCTATGATTTGAACTTCTCCTGTGAGTCCAGTTTATTATTCCGATGCTTCACTTCCTGTGTACTGTATACCTTGCACCTTCTTATTGACGATGAAACACAGAAATTGCATCGGAATTAAATTCAAAAGGCACAATGCCGACTTAAGTACAAGAGGACTGACACTCTAACTATCTATGATTTGAACCTCTCCTGTGAGTCCAGTTTTAGATTCCATTCCTTCACTCAGGTTCACTGTATCCCTTGGACCTTCAACCTGACGATGAAACACAGAAATTGCAACCGAATTTAATACAAAAGGCACAATGCCGACTTAAGTACAAGAGGTCTGACACTCTCACTTTCTATGAATTGAACCTCTCCTGTGAGTCCAGTTTTAGATTCCGATCCTTCACTTCAGGTTTACTGTATCCCTTGGACCTTCTACTTGACGATGAAACACAGAAATTGCTACCCAATTTAATACAAAAGGCACAATGCCGACTTAATTACAAGAGGACTGACACTCTCACTTTCTATGAATTGAACCTCTCCTGTGAGGCCAGTTTTAGATTCCGATGATTCACTTCAGGTTTACTGTATACCATGTACCTTCGTATTGACGGTGAAACACAAAAATTGCATCCAAATTTAATACAAAAGGCACAATGCCGACTTATGTACATGAGGACTGACACTCTCACTTTCTATTATTTGAACCCCTCCTGTGAGTCCAGTTTTACATTCCGATGCTTCACTTCAGATTTACTGTATTCCTTGGACCTTCTTATTGACGATGAAACACAGAAATTGCATCCGAATTTAATACAAAAGGCACCATGCCGACGTAAGTACAAGAGGTCTGACACTCTCACTTTCTATGATTTGAACCTCTCCTGTGAGTCCAGTTTTACATTCCGACGCTTCACTTCAGGTTTACTGTATACCTTGAACCTTCATATTGACGATGAAACACAGAAATTGCATCGGAATTAAATTCAAAAGTTACAATCCCGACTTAATTACAAGAGGACTGACACTCTCACTTTCTATGAATTGAACCTCTCCTGTGAGTCCAGTTTTAGATTCCGATGCCTCACTTCAGGTTTACTGTATCCCTTGGACATTCTTATTGACGATGAAACACAGAAATTGCATCCGAATTTAATACAGAAGGCACAATGCCGACTTAAGTAAAAGAGGACTGACACTCTCTCTTTCTATTATTTGAACCCCTAATGTGAGTCCAGTTTTAGATTCCGATGCTTCACTTCAGGTTTACTGTATCCCTAGGACCTTCGTATTGACGATGAAACACAGAAATTGCATCCGAATTTAATACAAAAGGCACAATGGCGACTTAAATACTTGAGGACTGACACTCTCACTTTCTATGATTTGAACCTCTCCTGTGAGTCCTGTTTTGGATTCCGATGCTTCACTTTACGTTTACTGTATCCCTTGGACCTTCTTATTGACGATGAAATAAGGAAATTGCATCCCAATTTAATGCAAAAGGCACAATGCCGACTTAAGTACAAGAGGACTGACACTCTCACTTTCTATGATTTGAACCTCTCCTGTGAGTCCAGTTTTAGATTCCGATGCCTCACTTCAGGTTTACTATATCCCTTGGACATTCTTATTGACGACGAAACACAGAAATTGCATCCGAATTTAATACAGAAGGCACAATGCCGACTTAAGTAAAAGAGGACTGACACTCTCCCTTTCTATGATTTGAACCCCTAATGTGAGTCCAGTTTTAGATTCCGATGCTTCACTTCAGGTTTACTGTATCCCTAGGACCTTCTTATTGACGATGAAACACAGAAATTGCATCCGAATTTAATACAAAAGGCACAATGCCGACTTAAGTACAAGAGGACTGACACTCTCACTTTCTATGATTTGAACCTCTCCTGTGAGTCCAGTTTTAGTTTCCGATGCCTCACTTCAGGTTTACTGTATTCTCTTGGACCTTCTTATTGACGATGAAACACAGAAATTGCATCCAAATTTAATACAGAAGGCTCAATGCCGACTTAAGTAAAAGAGGACTGACACTCTCACTTTCTGTGATTTGAACCTCTCCTGTGAGCCCATTTTAGATTCCGACGCTTCAATTCAAGTTTACTATATACCTTGCACCTTCTTATTGACGAGGAAACACAGAAACTGTATCGGAATTAAATTCAAAAAGCACAATGCCGACTTAAGTACAAGAGGACGGACACTCTAACTCTCTATGATTTGAACCTCTCCTGTGAGTCCAGTTTATTATTCCGATGCTTCACTTCCTGTGTACTGTATACCTTGCACCTTCTTATTGACGATGAAACACAGAAATTGCATCGGAATTAAATTAAAAAGGCACAATGCCGACCTAAGTACAAGAGGACTGACACTCTAACTATCTATGATTTGAACCTCTCCTGTGAGTCCAGTTTTAGATTCCATTCCTTCACTTCAGGTTCACTGTATCCCTTGGACCTTCTACTTGACGATGAAACACAGAAATTGCAACCGAATTTAATACAAAAGGCACAATGCCGACTTAAGTACAAGAGGACTGACACTCTCACTTTCTATGAATTGAACCTCTCCTGTGAGTCCAGTTTTAGATTCCGATCCTTCACTTCAGGTTTACTGTATCCCTTGGACCTTCTACTTGACGATGAAACACAGAAATTGCTACCCAATTTAATACAAAAGGCACAATGCCGACTTAATTACAAGAGGACTGACACTCTCACTTTCTATGAATTGAACCTCTCCTGTGAGGCCAGTTTTAGATTCCGATGATTCACTTCAGGTTTACTGTATACCATGTACCTTCGTATTGACGATGAAACACAAAAATTGCATCCAAATTTAATACAAAAGGCACAATGCCGACTTATGTACATGAGGACTGACACTCTCACTTTCCATTATTTGAACCCCTCCTGTGAGTCCAGTTTTACATTCCGATGCTTCACTTCAGATTTACTGTATTCCTTGGACCTTCTTATTGACGATGAAACACAGAAATTGCATCCGAATTTAATACAAAAGGCACCATGCCGACGTAAGTACAAGAGGACTGACACTCTCACTTTCTATGATTTGAACCTCTCCTGTGAGTCCAGTTTTACATTCCGACGCTTCACTTCAGGTTTACTGTATACCTTGAACCTTCATATTGACGATGAAACACAGAAATTGCATCGGAATTAAATTCAAAAGTTACAATCCCGACTTAATTACAAGAGGACTGACACTCTAACTCTCTATGATTTGAACCTCTCCTGTGAGTCCAGTTTATTATTCCGATGCTTCACTTCCTGTGTACTGTATACCTTGCACCTTCTTAATGACGATGAAACACAGAAATTGCATCGGAATTAAATTCAAAAGGCACAATGCCGACTTAAGTACAAGAGGACTGACACTCTAACTATTTATGATTTGAACCTCTCCTGTGAGTCCAGTATTAGATTCTGATCCTTGACTTCAGGTTTACTGTATCCCTTGGACCTTCTAATTGACGAGAAACACAGAAATTGCATCCGAATTTAATACAAAAGGCACAATGCCGACATAAGTACAAGAGGACTGACACTCTAACTCTCTATGATTTGAACCTCTCCTATGAGTCCAGTTATAGGTTCCGATGCTTCACTTCAGGTTTACTGTATCCCTAGGACCTTCTTATTGACGATGAAATAAGGAAATTGCATCCCAATTTCATGCAAAAGGCACAATGCCGACTTAAGTACAAGAGGACTGACACTCTCACTTTCTATGATTTGAACCTCTCCTGTGAGTCCAGTTTTAGATTCCGATGCCTCACTTGAGGTTTACTGTATCCCTTGGACATTCTTATTGACGATGAAACACAGAAATTGCATCCGAATTTAATACAGAAGGCACAATGCCGACTTAAGTAAAAGATGACTGACACTCTCTCTTTCTATGATTTGAACCCCTAATGTGAGTCCAGTTTTAGATTCCGATGCTTCACTTCAGGTTTACTGTATCCCTAGGACCTTCTTATTGACGATGAAACACAGAAGTTGCATCCGAATTTAATACCAAAGGCACAATGCCGACTTAAGTACTTGAGGACTGACACTCTCACTTTCTATGATTTGAACCTCTCCTGTGAGTCCAGTTTTAGATTCCGATGCTTCACTTCAGGTTTACTGTATCTCTTGGACCTTCTTATTGACGATGAAACACAGAAATTGCATCCAAATTTAATACAGAAGGCTCAATGGCGACTTAAGTAAAAGAGGACTGACACTCTCACTTTCTGTGATTTGATCCTCTCCTGTGAGCCCATTTTAGATTCCGACGCTTTAATTCAAGTTTACTGTATACCTTGCACCTTCTTATTGACGAGGAAACACAGAAACTGTATCGGAATTAAATTCAAAAGGCACAATGCCGACTTAAGTACAAGAGGACAGACACTCTAGCTCTCTATGATTTGAACCTCTCCTGTGAGTCCAGTTTATTATTCCGATGCTTCACTTCCTGTGTACTGTATACCTTGCACCTTCTTATTGACGATGAAACACAGAAATTGCATCGGAATTAAATTCAAAAGGCACAATGCCGACTTAAGTACAAGAGGACTGACACTCTAACTATCTATGATTTGAACCTCTCCTGTGAGTCCAGTTTTAGATTCCATTCCTTCACTCAGGTTCACTGTATCCCTTGGACCTTCAACCTGACGATGAAACACAGAAATTGCAACCGAATTTAATACAAAAGGCACAATGCCGACTTAAGTACAAGAGGACTGACACTCTCACTTTCTATGAATTGAACCTCTCCTGTGAGTCCAGTTTTAGATTCCGATCCTTCACTTCAGGTTTACTGTATCCCTTGGACCTTCTACTTGACGATGAAACACAGAAATTGCTACCCAATTTAATACAAAAGGCACAATGCCGACTTAATTACAAGAGGACTGACACTCTCACTTTCTATGAATTGAACCTCTCCTGTGAGGCCAGTTTTAGATTCCGATGATTCACTTCAGGTTTACTGTATACCATGTACCTTCGTATTGACGGTGAAACACAAAAATTGCATCCAAATTTAATACAAAAGGCACAATGCCGACTTATGTACATGAGGACTGACACTCTCACTTTCTATTATTTGAACCCCTCCTGTGAGTCCAGTTTTACATTCCGATGCTTCACTTCAGATTTACTGTATTCCTTGGACCTTCTTATTGACGATGAAACACAGAAATTGCATCCGAATTTAATACAAAAGGCACCATGCCGACGTAAGTACAAGAGGTCTGACACTCTCACTTTCTATGATTTGAACCTCTCCTGTGAGTCCAGTTTTACATTCCGACGCTTCACTTCAGGTTTACTGTATACCTTGAACCTTCATATTGACGATGAAACACAGAAATTGCATCGGAATTAAATTCAAAAGTTACAATCCCGACTTAATTACAAGAGGACTGACACTCTCACTTTCTATGAATTGAACCTCTCCTGTGAGTCCAGTTTTAGATTCCGATGCCTCACTTCAGGTTTACTGTATCCCTTGGACATTCTTATTGACGATGAAACACAGAAATTGCATCCGAATTTAATACAGAAGGCACAATGCCGACTTAAGTAAAAGAGGACTGACACTCTCTCTTTCTATTATTTGAACCCCTAATGTGAGTCCAGTTTTAGATTCCGATGCTTCACTTCAGGTTTACTGTATCCCTAGGACCTTCGTATTGACGATGAAACACAGAAATTGCATCCGAATTTAATACAAAAGGCACAATGGCGACTTAAATACTTGAGGACTGACACTCTCACTTTCTATGATTTGAACCTCTCCTGTGAGTCCTGTTTTGGATTCCGATGCTTCACTTTACGTTTACTGTATCCCTAGGACCTTCTTATTGACGATGAAATAAGGAAATTGCATCCCAATTTAATGCAAAAGGCACAATGCCGACTTAAGTACAAGAGGACTGACACTCTCACTTTCTATGATTTGAACCTCTCCTGTGAGTCCAGTTTTAGATTCCGATGCCTCACTTCAGGTTTACTATATCCCTTGGACATTCTTATTGACGACGAAACACAGAAATTGCATCCGAATTTAATACAGAAGGCACAATGCCGACTTAAGTAAAAGAGGACTGACACTCTCCCTTTCTATGATTTGAACCCCTAATGTGAGTCCAGTTTTAGATTCCGATGCTTCACTTCAGGTTTACTGTATCCCTAGGACCTTCTTATTGACGATGAAACACAGAAATTGCATCCGAATTTAATACAAAAGGCACAATGCCGACTTAAGTACAAGAGGACTGACACTCTCACTTTCTATGATTTGAACCTCTCCTGTGAGTCCAGTTTTAGTTTCCGATGCCTCACTTCAGGTTTACTGTATCTCTTGGACCTTCTTATTGACGATGAAACACAGAAATTGCATCCAAATTTAATACAGAAGGCTCAATGCCGACTTAAGTAAAAGAGGACTGACACTCTCACTTTCTGTGATTTGAACCTCTCCTGTGAGCCCATTTTAGATTCCGACGCTTCAATTCAAGTTTACTATATACCTTGCACCTTCTTATTGACGAGGAAACACAGAAACTGTATCGGAATTAAATTCAAAAAGCACAATGCCGACTTAAGTACAAGAGGACGGACACTCTAACTCTCTATGATTTGAACCTCTCCTGTGAGTCCAGTTTATTATTCCGATGCTTCACTTCCTGTGTACTGTATACCTTGCACCTTCTTATTGACGATGAAACACAGAAATTGCATCGGAATTAAATTAAAAAGGCACAATGCCGACCTAAGTACAAGAGGACTGACACTCTAACTATCTATGATTTGAACCTCTCCTGTGAGTCCAGTTTTAGATTCCATTCCTTCACTTCAGGTTCACTGTATCCCTTGGACCTTCTACTTGACGATGAAACACAGAAATTGCAACCGAATTTAATACAAAAGGCACAATGCCGACTTAAGTACAAGAGGACTGACACTCTCACTTTCTATGAATTGAACCTCTCCTGTGAGTCCAGTTTTAGATTCCGATCCTTCACTTCAGGTTTACTGTATCCCTTGGACCTTCTACTTGACGATGAAACACAGAAATTGCTACCCAATTTAATACAAAAGGCACAATGCCGACTTAATTACAAGAGGACTGACACTCTCACTTTCTATGAATTGAACCTCTCCTGTGAGGCCAGTTTTAGATTCCGATGATTCACTTCAGGTTTACTGTATACCATGTACCTTCGTATTGACGATGAAACACAAAAATTGCATCCAAATTTAATACAAAAGGCACAATGCCGACTTATGTACATGAGGACTGACACTCTCACTTTCCATTATTTGAACCCCTCCTGTGAGTCCAGTTTTACATTCCGATGCTTCACTTCAGATTTACTGTATTCCTTGGACCTTCTTATTGACGATGAAACACAGAAATTGCATCCGAATTTAATACAAAAGGCACCATGCCGACGTAAGTACAAGAGGACTGACACTCTCACTTTCTATGATTTGAACCTCTCCTGTGAGTCCAGTTTTACATTCCGACGCTTCACTTCAGGTTTACTGTATACCTTGAACCTTCATATTGACGATGAAACACAGAAATTGCATCGGAATTAAATTCAAAAGTTACAATCCCGACTTAATTACAAGAGGACTGACACTCTCACTTTCTATGAATTGAACCTCTCCTGTGAGTCCAGTTTTAGATTCCGATGCCTCACTTCAGGTTTACTGTATCCCTTGGACATTCTTATTGACGATGAAACACAGAAATTGCATCCGAATTTAATACAGAAGGCACAATGCCGACTTAAGTAAAAGAGGACTGACACTCTCTCTTTCTATGATTTGAACCCCTAATGAGAGTCCAGTTTTAGATTCCGATGCTTCACTTCAGGTTTACTGTATCCCTAGGACCTTCTTATTGACGATGAAACACAGAAATTGCATCCGAATTTAATACAAAAGGCACAATGCCGACTTAAATACTTGAGGACTGACACTCTCACTTTCTATGATTTGAACCTCTCCTGTGAGTCCTGTTTTAGATTCCGATGCTTCACTTTACGTTTACTGTATCCCTTGGACCTTCTTATTGACGATGAAATAAGGAAATCGCATCCCAATTTAATGCAAAAGGCACAATGCCGACTTAAGTACAAGTGGACTGACACTCTCACTTTCTATGATTTGAACGTCTCCTGTGAGTCCAGTTTTAGATTCCGATGCCTCACTTCAGGTTTACTATATCCCTTGGACATTCTTATTGACGACGAAACACAGAAATTGCATCCGAATTTAATACAGAAGGCACAATGCCGACTTAAGTAAAAGAGGACTGACACTCTCCCTTTCTATGATTTGAACCCCTAATGTGAGTCCAGTTTTAGATTCCGATGCTTCACTTCAGGTTTACTGTATCCCTAGGACCTTCTTATTGACGATGAAACACAGAAATTGCATCCGAATTTAATACAAAAGGCACAATGCCGACTTAAGTACAAGAGGACTGACACTCTCACTTTCTATGATTTGAACCTCTCCTGTGAGTCCAGTTTTAGATTCCGATGCCTCACTTCAGGTTTACTGTATCTCTTGGACCTTCTTATTGACGATGAAACACAGAAATTGCATCCAAATTTAATACAGAAGGCTCAATGCCGACTTAAGTAAAAGAGGACTGACACTCTCACTTTCTGTGATTTGAACCTCTCCTGTGAGCCCATTTTAGATTCCGACGTTTCAATTCAAGTTTACTGTATACCTTGCACCTTCTTATTGACGAGGAAACACAGAAACTGTATCGGAATTAAATTCAAAAGGCACAATGCCGACTTAAGTACAAGAGGACGGACACTCTAACTCTCTATGATTTGAACCTCTCCTGTGAGTCCAGTTTTGGATTCCGATGCTTCACTTCAGGGTTACTGTATCCCTTGGACCCTCTAATTGACGATGAAACACAGATATTGCTTCCGAATTTAATACAAAAGGGACAATGCCGACTTAACTACACGAGGACTGAGACTCTCACTTTCTATGATTTGAACCTCTCCTGTGACTCCAGTTTCAGATTCCGATGCTTCACTTCAGGTTTAATGTATACCTTGCCCCTTCTTATTGACGATGAAACACAGAAATTGCATCTGAATTTAATACAGAAGGCACAATGCCGACTTAAGTAAAAGAGGACTGACACTCTCTCTTTCTATGATATGAACCCCTAATGTGAGTCCACTTTTAGATTCCGATGCTTCACTTCAGGTTTACTGTATCCCTAGGACCTTCTTATTGACGATGAAACACAGAAATTGCATCCGCATTTAATACAAAAGGCACAATGCCGACTTAAGTACTTGAGGACTGACACTCTCACTTTCTATGATTTGAACCTCTCCTGTGAGTCCAGTTTTAGATTCCGATGCTTCACTTCAGGTTTACTGTATCCCTTGGACCTTCTTATTGACGATGAAACACAAAAATTGCATCCAAATTTAATACAAAAGGCACAATGCCGACTTAAGTACATGAGGACTGACACTCTCACTTTCTATGATTTGAACCCCTCCTGTGAGTCCAGTTTTACATTCCGATGGTTCACTTCAGGTTTACTGTATTCCTTGGACCTTCTTATTGACGATGAAACACAGAAATTGCATCCGAATTTAATACAAAAGGCACAATGCCGGTTTAAGTACAAGAGGACTGACACTCTCACTTTCTATGATTTGAACCTCTCCTGTGAGCCCATTTTAGTTTCCGATGCTTCAATTCAAGTTTACTGTATACCATGCACCGTCGTATTGACGATGAAACACAAAAATTGCATCGGAATTAAATTCAAAAGGCACAATGCCGACTGAAGTACAAGAGGACTGACACTCTAACTTTCTATGATTTGAACCTCTCCTGTGAGTCCAGTTTAAGATTCCGATGCTTCACTTCAGGTTTACTGTATACGTTGCACCTTCTTATTGACGAGGAAACACAGAAACTGTATCGGAATTAAATTCAAAAGGCACAATGCCGACTTAAGTACAAGAGGACTGACACTCTAACTCTCTATGATTTGAACCTCTCCTGTGAGTCCAGTTTATTATTCCGATGCTTCACTTCCTGTGTACTGTATACCTTGCACCTTCTTATTGACGATGAAACACAGAAATTGCATCGGAATTAAATTCAAAAGGCACAATGCCGACATAAGTACAAGAGGACTGACACTCTAACTATCTATGATTTGAACCTCTCCTATGAGTCCAGTTATAGGTTCCGATGCTTGACTTCAGGTTTACTGTACACCTTGCACCTTCTTATTGACGATGAAACGTAGACATTGCATCGGAATTAAATTCAAAAGGCACAATCCCGACCTAAGTACAAGAGGACTGACACTCTAACTCTCTATGATTTGAACCTCCCCTGTGAGTCCAGTTATAGGTTCCGATGCTTCACTTCAGGTTTACTGTATACCTTGCACCTTCTTATTGACGATGAAACACAGAAATTGGATCGGAATTAAATTCAAAAGGCACAATGCCGACTTAAGTACAAGTGGACTGACACTCTAACTATCTATGATTTGAACCTCTCCTGTGAGTCCAGTTTTAGATTCCGATCCTTCACTTCAGGTTTACTGTATCCCTTGGACCTTCTACTTGACGATGAAACACAGAAATTGCTACCGAATTTAATACAAAAGGCACAATGCCGACTTAATTACAAGAGGACTGACACTCTCACTTTCTATGAATTGAACCTCTCCTGTGAGGCCAGTTTTAGATTCCGATGATTCACTTCAGGTTTACTGTATACCGTGTACCTTCGTATTGACGATGAAACACAAAAATTGCATCCAAATTTAATCCAAAAGGCACAATGCCGACTTAAGTACATGAGGACTGACACTCTCACTTTCTATGATTTGAACCCCTCCTGTGAGTCCAGTTTTACATTCCGATGCTTCACTTCAGATTTACTGTATTCCTTGGACCTTCTTATTGACGATGAAACACAGAAATTGCATCCGAATTTAATACAAAAGGCACCATGCCGACTTAAGTACAAGAGGACTGACACTCTCACTTTCTATGATTTGAACCTCTCATGTGAGTCCAGTTTTACATTCCGATGCTTCACTTCAGGTTTACTGTATACCTTGAACCTTCATATTGACGATGAAACACAGAAATTGCATCGGAATTAAATTCAAAAGTTACAATGCCGACTTAATTACAAGAGGACTGACACTCTCACTTTCTATGATTTGTACCTCTCCTGTGAGTCCAGTTTTAGATTCCGATGCCTCACTTCAGGTTTACTGTATCCCTTGGACATTCTTATTGACAATGAAACACAGAAATTGCATCCGAATTTAATACAGAAGGCACAAAGCCGACTTAAGTAAAAGAGGACTGACACTCTCTCTTTCTATGATTTGAACCCCTAATGTGAGTCCAGTTTTAGATTCCGATGCTTCACTTTAGGTTTACTGTATCCCTTGGACCTTCTTATTGACGATGAAATAAGGAAATTGCATCCCAATTTCATGCAAAAGGCACAATGCCGACTTAAGTACAAGAGGACTGACACTCTCACTTTCTATGATTTGAACCTCTCCTGTGAGTCCAGTTTTAGATTCCGATGCCTCACTTGAGGTTTACTGTATCCCTTGGACATTCTTATTGACGATGAAACACAGAAATTGCATCCGAATTTAATACAGAAGGCACAATGCCGACTTAAGTAAAAGAGGACTGACACTCTCTCTTTCTATGATTTGAACCCCTAATGTGAGTCCAGTTTTAGATTCCGATGCTTCACTTCAGGTTTACTGTATCCCTAGGACCTTCTTATTGACGATGAAACACAGAAATTGCATCCGAATTTAATACAAAAGGCACAATGCCGACTTAAGTACTTGAGGACTGACACTGTCACATTCTATGATTTGAATCTCTCCTGTGAGTCCAGTTTTAGATTCCGATGCTTCACTTCAGGTTTACTGTATCTCTTGGACCTTCTTATTGACGATGAGACACAGAAATTGCATCCAAATTTAATACAGAAGGCTCAATGCCGACTTAAGTAAAAGAGGACTGACACTCTCACTTTCTGTGATTTGATCCTCTACTGTGAGCCCATTTTAGATTCCGACGCTTCAATTCAAGTTTACTGTATACCTTGCACCTTCTTATTGACGAGGAAACACAGAAACTGTTTTGGAATTAAATTCAAAAGGCACAATGCCGACTTAAGTACAAGAGGACGGACACTCTAGCTCTCTATGATTTGAACCTCTCCTGTGAGTCCAGTTTATTATTCCGATGCTTCACTTCCTGTGTACTGTATACCTTGCACCTTCTTATTGACGATGAAACACAGAAATTGCATCGGAATTAAATTCAAAAGGCACAATGCCGACTTAAGTACAAGAGGACTGACACTCTAACTATCTATGATTTGAACCTCTCCTCTGAGTCCAGTTTTAGATTCCATTCCTTCACTTCAGGTTCACTGTATCCCTTGGACCTTCTACTTGACGATGAAACACAGAAATTGCAACCGAATTTAATACAAAAGGCACAATGCCGACTTAAGTACAAGAGGACTGACACTCTCACTTTCTATGAATTGAACCTCTCCTGTGAGTCCAGTTTTAGATTCCGATCCTTCACTTCAGGTTTACTGTATCCCTTGGACCATCTACTTGACGATGAAACACAGAAATTGCTACCCAATTTAATACAAAAGGCACAATGCCGACTTAATTACAAGAGGACTGACACTCTCACTTTCTATGAATTGAACCTCTCCTGTGAGGCCAGTTTTAGATTCCGATGATTCACTTCAGGTTTACTGTATACCATGTACCTTCGTATTGACGATGAAACACAAAAATTGCATCCAAATTTAATACAAAAGGCACAATGCCGACTTAACTACACGAGGACTGAGACTCTCACTTTCTATGATTTGAACCTCTCCTGTGACTCCAGTTTCAGATTCCGATGCTTCACTTCAGGTTTAATGTATACCTTGCCCCTTCTTATTGACGATGAAACACAGAAATTGCATCTGAATTTAATACAGAAGGCACAATGCCGACTTAAGTAAAAGAGGACTGACACTCTCTCTTTCTATGATATGAACCCCTAATGTGAGTCCACTTTTAGATTCCGATGCTTCACTTCAGGTTTACTGTATCCCTAGGACCTTCTTATTGACGATGAAACACAGAAATTGCATCCGCATTTAATACAAAAGGCACAATGCCGACTTAAGTACATGAGGACTGACACTCTCACTTTCTATGATTTGAACCCCTCCTGTGAGTCCAGTTTTACATTCCGATGGTTCACTTCAGGTTTACTGTATTCCTTGGACCTTCTTATTGACGATGAAACACAGAAATTGCATCCGAATTTAATACAAAAGGCACAATGCCGGTTTAAGTACAAGAGGACTGACACTCTCACTTTCTATGATTTGAACCTCTCCTGTGAGCCCATTTTAGTTTCCGATGCTTCAATTCAAGTTTACTGTATACCATGCACCGTCGTATTGACGATGAAACACAAAAATTGCATCGGAATTAAATTCAAAAGGCACAATGCCGACTGAAGTACAAGAGGACTGACACTCTAACTTTCTATGATTTGAACCTCTCCTGTGAGTCCAGTTTAAGATTACGATGCTTCACTTCAGGTTTACTGTATACGTTGCACCTTCTTATTGACGAGGAAACACAGAAACTGTATCGGAATTAAATTCAAAAGGCACAATGCCGACTTAAGTACAAGAGGACTGACACTCTAACTCTCTATGATTTGAACCTCTCCTGTGAGTCCAGTTTATTATTCCGATGCTTCCATTCCTGTGTACTGTATACCTTGCACCTTCTTATTGACGATGAAACACAGAAATTGCATCGGAATTAAATTCAAAAGGCACAATGCCGACATAAGTACAAGAGGACTGGCACTCTAACTATCTATGATTTGAACCTCTCCTATGAGTCCAGTTATAGGTTCCGATGCTTGACTTCAGGTTTACTGTACACCTTGCACCTTCTTATTGACGATGAAACGTAGACATTGCATCGGAATTAAATTTAAAAGGCACAATCCCGACCTAAGTACAAGAGGACTGACACTGTAACTATCTATGATTTGAACCTGTCCTGTGAGTCCAGTTTTAGATTCCGATCCTTCACTTCAGGTTTACTGTATCCCTTGGACCTTCTACTTGACGATGAAACACAGAAATTGCTACCGAATTTAATACAAAAGGCACAATGCCGACTTAATTACAAGAGGACTGACACTCTCACTTTCTATGAATTGAACCTCTCCTGTGAGGCCAGTTTTAGATTCCGATGATTCACTTCAGGTTTACTGTATACCGTGTACCTTCGTATTGACGATGAAACACAAAATTGCATCCAAATTTAATCCAAAAGGCACAATGCCGACTTAAGTACATGAGGACTGACACTCTCACTTTCTATGATTTGAACCCCTCCTGTGAGTCCAGTTTTACATTCCGATGCTTCACTTCAGATTTACTGTATTCCTTGGACCTTCTTATTGACGATGAAACACAGAAATTGCATCCGAATTTAATACAAAAGGCACCATGCCGACTTAAGTACAAGAGGACTGACACTCTCACTTTCTATGATTTGAACCTCTCATGTGAGTCCAGTTTTACATTCCGATGCTCCACTTCAGGTTTACTGTATACCTTGAACCTTCATATTGACGATGAAACACAGAAATTGCATCGGAATTAAATTCAAAAGTTACAATGCCGACTTAATTACAAGAGGACTGACACTCTCACTTTCTATGATTTGAACCTCTCCTGTGAGTCCAGTTTTAGATTCCGATGCCTCACTTCAGGTTTACTGTATCCCTTGGACATTCTTATTGACAATGAAACACAGAAATTGCATCCGAATTTAATACAGAAGGCACAAAGCCGACTTAAGTAAAAGAGGACTGACACTCTCTCTTTCTATGATTTGAACCCCTAATGTGAGTCCAGTTTTAGATTCCGATGCTTCACTTTAGGTTTACTGTATCCCTTGGACCTTCTTATTGACGATGAAATAAGGAAATTGCATCCCAATTTCATGCAAAAGGCACAATGCCGACTTAAGTACATGAGGACTGACACTCTCACTTTCTATGATTTGAACCTCTCCTGTGAGTCCAGTTTTAGATTCCGATGCCTCACTTGAGGTTTACTGTATCCCTTGGACATTCTTATTGACGATGAAACACAGAAATTGCATCCGAATTTAATACAGAAGGCACAATGCCGACTTAAGTAAAAGAGGACTGACACTCTCTCTTTCTATGATTTGAACCCCTAATGTGAGTCCAGTTTTAGATTCCGATGCTTCACTTCAGGTTTACTGTATCCCTAGGACCTTCTTATTGACGATGAAACACAGAAATTGCATCCGAATTTAATACAAAAGGCACAATGCCGACTTAAGTACTTGAGGACTGACACTCTCACATTCTATGATTTGAACCTCTCCTGTGAGTCCAGTTTTAGATTCCGATGCTTCACTTCAGGTTTACTGTATCTCTTGGACCTTCTTATTGACGATGAAACACAGAAATTGCATCCAAATTTAATACAGAAGGCTCAATGCCGACTTAAGTAAAAGAGGACTGACACTCTCACTTTCTGTGATTTGATCCTCTACTGTGAGCCCATTTTAGATTCCGACGCTTCAATTCAAGTTTACTGTATACCTTGCACCTTCTTATTGACGAGGAAACACAGAAACTGTTTTGGAATTAAATTCAAAAGGCACAATGCCGACTTAAGTACAAGAGGACGGACACTCTAGCTCTCTATGATTTGAACCTCTCCTGTGAGTCCAGTTTATTATTCCGATGCTTCACTTCCTGTGTACTGTATACCTTGCACCTTCTTATTGACGATGAAACACAGAAATTGCATCGGAATTAAATTCAAAAGGCACAATGCCGACTTAAGTACAAGAGGACTGACACTCTAACTATCTATGATTTGAACCTCTCCTCTGAGTCCAGTTTTAGATTCCATTCCTTCACTTCAGGTTCACTGTATCCCTTGGACCTTCTACTTGACGATGAAACACAGAAATTGCAACCGAATTTAATACAAAAGGCACAATGCCGACTTAAGTACAAGAGGACTGACACTCTCACTTTCTATGAATTGAACCTCTCCTGTGAGTCCAGTTTTAGATTCCGATCCTTCACTTCAGGTTTACTGTATCCCTTGGACCATCTACTTGACGATGAAACACAGAAATTGCTACCCAATTTAATACAAAAGGCACAATGCCGACTTAATTACAAGAGGACTGACACTCTCACTTTCTATGAATTGAACCTCTCCTGTGAGGCCAGTTTTAGATTCCGATGATTCACTTCAGGTTTACTGTATACCATGTACCTTCGTATTGACGATGAAACACAAAAATTGCATCCAAATTTAATACAAAAGGCACAATGCCGACTTATGTACATGAGGACTGACACTCTCACTTTCTATGATTTGAACCCCTCCTGTGAGTCCAGTTTTACATTCCGATGCTTCACTCAGATTTACTGTATTCCTTGGACCTTCTTATTGCCGATGAAACACAGAAATTGCATCCGAATTTAATACAAAAGGCACCATGCCAACGTAAGTACAAGAGGACTGACACTCTCACTTTCTATGGTTTGAACCTCTCCTGTGAGTCCAGTTTTACATTCCGACGACGCTTCACTTCAGGTTTACTGTATACCTTGCACCTTCTTATTGACGAGGAAACACAGAAACTGTATCGGAATTAAATTCAAAAGGCACAATGCCGACTTAAGTACAAGAGGACGGACACTCTAACTCTCTATGATTTGAACCTCTCCTGTGAGTCCAGTTTTGGATTCCGATGCTTCACTTCAGGGTTACTGTATCCCTTGGACCCTCTAATTGACGATGAAACACAGATATTGCTTCCGAATTTAATACAAAAGGGACAATGCCGACTTAACTACACGAGGACTGAGACTCTCACTTTCTATGATTTGAACCTCTCCTGTGACTCCAGTTTCAGATTCCGATGCTTCACTTCAGGTTTAATGTATACCTTGCCCCTTCTTATTGACGATGAAACACAGAAATTGCATCTGAATTTAATACAGAAGGCACAATGCCGACTTAAGTAAAAGAGGACTGACACTCTCTCTTTCTATGATATGAACCCCTAATGTGAGTCCACTTTTAGATTCCGATGCTTCACTTCAGGTTTACTGTATCCCTAGGACCTTCTTATTGACGATGAAACACAGTAATTGCATCCGCATTTAATACAAAAGGCACAATGCCGACTTAAGTACTTGAGGACTGACACTCTCACTTTCTATGATTTGAACCTCTCCTGTGAGTCCCAGTTTTAGATTCCGATGCTTCACTTCAGGTTTACTGTATCCCTTGGACCTTCTTATTGACGATGAAACACAAAAATTGCATCCAAATTTAATACAAAAGGCACAATGCCGACTTAAGTACATGAGGACTGACACTCTCACTTTCTATGATTTGAACCCCTCCTGTGAGTCCAGTTTTACATTCCGATGGTTCACTTCAGGTTTACTGTATTCCTTGGACCTTCTTATTGACGATGAAACACAGAAATTGCATCCGAATTTAATACAAAAGGCACAATGCCGGTTTAAGTACAAGAGGACTGACACTCTCACTTTTCTATGATTTGAACCTCTCCTGTGAGCCCATTTTAGTTTCCGATGCTTCAATTCAAGTTTACTGTATACCATGCACCGTCGTATTGACGATGAAACACAAAAATTGCATCGGAATTAAATTCAAAAGGCACAATGCCGACTGAAGTACAAGAGGACTGACACTCTAACTTTCTATGATTTGAACCTCTCCTGTGAGTCCAGTTTAAGATTCCGATGCTTCACTTCAGGTTTACTGTATACGTTGCACCTTCTTATTGACGAGGAAACACAGAAACTGTATCGGAATTAAATTCAAAAGGCACAATGCCGACTTAAGTACAAGAGGACTGACACTCTAACTCTCTATGATTTGAACCTCTCCTGTGAGTCCAGTTTATTATTCCGATGCTTCACTTCCTGTGTACTGTATACCTTGCACCTTCTTATTGACGATTTAACACAGAAATTGCATCGGAATTAAATTCAAAAGGCACAATGCCGACATAAGTACAACAGGACTGACACTCTAACTATCTATGATTTGAACCTCTCCTATGAGTCCAGTTATAGGTTCCGATGCTTGACTTCAGGTTTACTGTACACCTTGCACCTTCTTATTGACGATGAAACGTAGACATTGCATCGGAATTAAATTCAAAAGGCACAATCCCGACCTAAGTACAAGAGGACTGACACTCTAACTCTCTATGATTTGAACCTCCCCTGTGAGTCCAGTTATAGGTTCCGATGCTTCACTTCAGGTTTTACTGTATACCTTGCACCTTCTTATTGACGATGAAACACAGAAATTGGATCGGAATTAAATTCAAAAGGCACAATGCCGACTTAAGTACAAGTGGACTGACACTCTAACTATCTATGATTTGAACCTCTCCTGTGAGTCCAGTTTTAGATTCCGATCCTTCACTTCAGGTTTACTGTATCCCTTGGACCTTCTACTTGACGATGAAACACAGAAATTGCTACCGAATTTAATACAAAAGGCACAATGCCGACTTAATTACAAGAGGACTGACACTCTCACTTTCTATGAATTGAACCTCTCCTGTGAGGCCAGTTTTAGATTCCGATGATTCACTTCAGGTTTACTGTATACCGTGTACTTCGTATTGACGATGAAATACAAAAATTGCATCCAAATTTAATCCAAAAGGCACAATGCCGACTTAAGTACATGAGGACTGACACTCTCACTTTCTATGATTTGAACCCCTCCTGTGAGTCCAGTTTTACATTCCGATGGCTTCACTTCAGATTTACTGTATTCCTTGGACCTTCTTATTGACGATGAAACACAGAAATTGCATCCGAATTTAATACAAAAGGCACCATGCCGACTTAAGTACAAGAGGACTGACACTCTCACTTTCTATGATTTTGAACCTCTCATGTGAGTCCAGTTTTACATTCCGATGCTTCACTTCAGGTTTACTGTATACCTTGAACCTTCATATTGACGATGAAACACAGAAATTGCATCGGAATTAAATTCAAAAGTTACAATGCCGACTTAATTACAAGAGGACTGACACTCTCACTTTCTATGATTTGTACCTCTCCTGTGAGTCCAGTTTTAGATTCCGATGCCTGACTTCAGGTTTACTGTATCCCTTGGACATTCTTATTGACAATGAAACACAGAAATTGCATCCGAATTTAATACAGAAGGCACAAAGCCGACTTAAGTAAAAGAGGACTGACACTCTCTCTTTCTATGATTTGAACCCCTAATGTGAGTCCAGTTTTAGATTCCGATGCTTCACTTTAGGTTTACTGTATCCCTTGGACCTTCTTATTGACGATGAAATAAGGAAATTGCATCCCAATTTCATGCAAAAGGCACAATGCCGACTTAAGTACAAGAGGACTGACACTCTCACTTTCTATGATTTGAACCTCTCCTGTGAGTCCAGTTTTAGATTCGATGCCTCACTTGAGGTTTACTGTATCCCTTGGACATTCTTATTGACGATGAAACACAGAAATTGCATCCGAATTTAATACAGAAGGCACAATGCCGACTTAAGTAAAAGAGGACTGACACTCTCTCTTTCTATGATTTGAACCCCTAATGTGAGTCCAGTTTTAGATTCCGATGCTTTCACTTCAGGTTTACTGTATCCTAGGACCTTCTTATTGACGATGAAACACAGAAATTGCATCCGAATTTAATACAAAAGGCACAATGCCGACTTAAGTACTTGAGGACTGACACTGTCACATTCTATGATTTGAACCTCTCCTGTGAGTCCAGTTTTAGATTCCGATGCTTCACTTCAGGTTTACTGTATCTCTTGGACCTTCTTATTGACGATGAGACACAGAAATTGCATCCAAATTTAATACAGAAGGCTCAATGCCGACTTAAGTAAAAGAGGACTGACACTCTCACTTTCTGTGATTTGATCCTCTACTGTGAGCCCATTTTAGATTCCGACGCTTCAATTCAAGTTTACTGTATACCTTGCACCTTCTTATTGACGAGGAAACACAGAAACTGTTTTGGAATTAAATTCAAAAGGCACAATGCCGACTTAAGTACAAGAGGACGGACACTCTAGCTCTCTATGATTTGAACCTCTCCTGTGAGTCCAGTTTATTATTCCGATGCTTCACTTCCTGTGTACTGTATACCTTGCACCTTCTTATTGACGATGAAACACAGAAATTGCATCGGAATTAAATTCAAAAGGCACAATGCCGACTTAAGTACAAGAGGACTGACACTCTAACTATCTATGATTTGAACCTCTCCTCTGAGTCCAGTTTTAGATTCCATTCCTTCACTTCAGTTCACTGTATCCCTTGGACCTTCTACTTGACGATGAAACACAGAAATTGCAACCGAATTTAATACAAAAGGCACAATGCCGACTTAAGTACAAGAGGACTGACACTCTCACTTTCTATGAATTGAACCTCTCCTGTGAGTCCAGTTTTAGATTCCGATCCTTCACTTCAGGTTTACTGTATCCCTTGGACCATCTACTTGACGATGAAACACAGAAATTGCTACCCAATTTAATACAAAAGGCACAATGCCGACTTAATTACAAGAGGACTGACACTCTCACTTTCTATGAATTGAACCTCTCCTGTGAGGCCAGTTTTAGATTCCGATGATTCACTTCAGGTTTACTGTATACCATGTACCTTCGTATTGACGATGAAACACAAAAATTGCATCCAAATTTAATACAAAAGGCACAATGCCGACTTATGTACATGAGGACTGACACTCTCACTTTCTATGATTTGAACCCCTCCTGTGAGTCCAGTTTTACATTCCGATGCTTCACTTTACGTTTACTGTATCCCTTGGACCTTCTTATTGACGATGAAATAAGGAAATCGCATCCCAATTTAATGCAAAAGGCACAATGCCGACTTAAGTACAAGTGGACTGACACTCTCACTTTCTAAGATTTGAACGTCTCCTGTGAGTCCAGTTTTAGATTCCGATGCCTCACTTCAGGTTTACTATATCCCTTGGACATTCTTATTGACGACGAAACACAGAAATTGCATCCGAATTTAATACAGAAGGCACAATGCCGACTTAAGTAAAAGAGGACTGACACTCTCCCTTTCTATGATTTGAACCCCTAATGTGAGTCCAGTTTTAGATTCCGATGCTTCACTTCAGGTTTACTGTATCCCTAGGACCTTCTTATTGACGATGAAACACAGAAATTGCATCCGAATTTAATACAAAAGGCACAATGCCGACTTAAGTACAAGAGGACTGACACTCTCACTTTCTATGATTTGAACCTCTCCTGTGAGTCCAGTTTTAGATTCCGATGCCTCACTTCAGGTTTACTGTATCTCTTGGACCTTCTTATTGACGATGAAACACAGAAATTGCATCCAAATTTAATACAGAAGGCTCAATGCCGACTTAAGTAAAAGAGGACTGACACTCTCACTTCTGTGATTTGAACCTCTCCTGTGAGCCCATTTTAGATTCCGACGTTTCAATTCAAGTTTACTGTATACCTTGCACCTTCTTATTGACGAGGAAACACAGAAACTGTATCGGAATTAAATTCAAAAGGCACAATGCCGACTTAAGTACAAGAGGACGGGACACTCTTACTCTCTATGATTTGAACCTCTCCTGTGAGTCCAGTTTTGGATTCCAGATGCTTCACTTCAGGGTTACTGTATCCCTTGGACCCTCTAATTGACGATGAAACACAGATATTGCCTCCGAATTTAATACAAAAGGGACATGCCGACTTAACTACACGAGGACTGAGACTCTCACTTTCTATGATTTGAACCTCTCCTGTGACTCCAGTTTCAGATTCCGATGCTTCACTTCAGGTTTAATGTATACCTTGCCCCTTCTTATTGACGATGAAACACAGAAATTGCATCTGAATTTAATACAGAAGGCACAATGCCGACTTAAGTAAAAGAGGACTGACACTCTCCTCTTTCTATGATATGAACCCCTAATGTGAGTCCACTTTTAGATTCCGATGCTTCACTTCAGGTTTACTGTATCCCTAGGACCTTCTTATTGACGATGAAACACAGAAATTGCATCCGCATTTAATACAAAAGGCACAATGCCGACTTAAGTACTTGAGGACTGACACTCTCACTTTCTATGATTTGAACCTCTCCTGTGAGTCCAGTTTTAGATTCCGATGCTTCACTTCAGGTTTACTGTATCCCTTGGACCTTCTTATTGACGATGAAACACAAAAATTGCATCCAAATTTAATACAAAAAGCACAATGCCGACTTAAGTACATGAGGACTGACACTCTCACTTTCTATGATTTGAACCCCTCCTGTGAGTCCAGTTTTACATTCCGATGGTTCACTTCAGGTTTACTGTATTCCTTGGACCTTCTTATTGACGATGAAACACAGAAATTGCATCCGAATTTAATACAAAAGGCACAATGCCGGTTTAAGTACAAGAGGACTGACACTCTCACTTTCTATGATTTGAACCTCTCCTGTGAGCCCATTTTAGTTTCGATGCTTCAATTCAAGTTTACTGTATACCATGCACCGTCGTATTGACGATGAAACACAAAAATTGCATCGGAATTAAATTCAAAAGGCACAATGCCGACTGAAGTACAAGAGGACTGACACTCTAACTTTCTATGATTTGAACCTCTCCTGTGAGTCCAGTTTAAGATTACGATGCTTCACTTCAGGTTTACTGTATACGTTGCACCTTCTTATTGACGAGGAAACACAGAAACTGTATCGGAATTTAAATTCAAAAGGCACAATGCCGACTTAAGTACAAGAGGACTGACACTCTAACTCTCTATGATTTGAACCTCTCCTGTGAGTCCAGTTTATTATTCCGATGCTTCCATTCCTGTGTACTGTATACCTTGCACCTTCTTATTGACGATGAAACACAGAAATTGCATCGGAATTAAATTCAAAAGGCACAATGCCGACATAAGTACAAGAGGACTGACACTCTAACTATCTATGATTTGAACCTCTCCTATGAGTCCAGTTATAGGTTCCGATGCTTGACTTCAGGTTTACTGTACACCTTGCACCTTCTTATTGACGATGAAACGTAGACATTGCATCGGAATTAAATTCAAAAGGCACAATCCCGACCTAAGTAAAAGAGGACTGACACTCTAACTCTCTATGATTTGAACCTCCCCTGTGAGTCCAGTTATAGGTTCCGATGCTTCACTTCAGGTTTACTGTATACCTTGCACCTTCTTATTGACGATGAAACACAGAAATTGGATCGGAATTAAATTCAAAAGGCACAATGCCGACTTAAGTACAAGTGGACTGACACTCTAACTATCTATGATTTGAACCTCTCCTGTGAGTCCAGTTTTAGATTCCGATCCTTCACTTCAGGTTTACTGTATCCCTTGGACCTTCTACTTGACGATGAAACACAGAAATTGCTACCGAATTTAATACAAAAGGCACAATGCCGACTTAATTACAAGAGGACTGACACTCTCACTTTCTATGAATTGAACCTCTCCTGTGAGGCCAGTTTTAGATTCCGATGATTCACTTCAGGTTTACTGTATACCGTGTACCTTCGTATTGACGATGAAACACAAAAAATTGCATCCAAATTTAATCCAAAAGGCACAATGCCGACTTAAAGTACATGAGGACTGACACTCTCACTTTCTATGATTTGAACCCCTCCTGTGAGTCCAGTTTTACATTCCGATGCTTCACTTCAGATTTACTGTATTCCTTGGACCTTCTTATTGACGATGAAACACAGAAATTGCATCCGAATTTAATACAAAAGGCACCATGCCGACTTAAGTACAAGAGGACTGACACTCTCACTTTCTATGATTTGAACCTCTCATGTGAGTCCAGTTTTACATTCCGATGCTCCACTTCAGGTTTACTGTATACCTTGAACCTTCATATTGACGATGAAACACAGAAATTGCATCGGAATTAAATTCAAAAGTTACAATGCCGTAATTACCAAGAGGACTGACACTCTCACTTTCTATGATTTGAACCTCTCCTGTGAGTCCAGTTTTAGATTCCGATGCCCTCACTTCAGGTTTACTGTATCCCTTGGACCATTCTTATTGACAATGAAACACAGAAATTGCATCCGAATTTAATACAGAAGGCACAAAGCCGACTTAAGTAAAAGAGGACTGACACTCTCTCTTTCTATGATTTGAACCCCTAATGTGAGTCCAGTTTTAGATTCCGATGCTTCACTTTAGGTTTACTGTATCCCTTGGACCTTCTTATTGACGATGAAATAAGGAAATTGCATCCCAATTTCATGCAAAAGGCACAATGCCGACTTAAGTACAAGAGGACTGACACTCTCACTTTCTATGATTTGAACCTCTCCTGTGAGTCCAGTTTTAGATTCCGATGCCTCACTTGAGGTTTACTGTATCCCTTGGACATTCTTATTGACGATGAAACACAGAAATTGCATCCGAATTTTTATACAGAAGGCACAATGCCGACTTAAGTAAAAGAGGACTGACACTCTCTCTTTCTATGATTTGAACCCCTAATGTGAGTCCAGTTTTAGATTCCGATGCTTCACTTCAGGGTTTACTGTATCCCTAGGACCTTCTTATTGACGATGAAACACAGAAATTGCATCCGAATTTAATACAAAAGGCACAATGCCGACTAAGTACTTGAGGACTGACACTCTCACATTCTATGATTTGAACCTCTCCTGTGAGTCCAGTTTTAGATTCCGATGCTTCACTTCAGGTTTACTGTATCTCTTGGACCTTCTTATTGACGATGAAACACAGAAAATTGCATCCAAATTTAATACAGAAGGCTCAATGCCGACTTAAGTAAAAGAGGACTGACACTCTCACTTTCTGTGATTTGATCCTCTACTGTGAGCCCATTTTAGATTCCGACGCTTCAATTCAAGTTTACTGTATACCTTGCAACTTCTTATTGACGAGGAAACACAGAAACTGTTTTGGAATTAAATTCAAAAGGCACAATGCCGACTTAAGTACAAGAGGACGGACACTCTAGCTCTCTATGATTTGAACCTCTCCTGTGAGTCCAGTTTATTATTCCGATGCTTCACTTCCTGTGTACTGTATACCTTGCACCTTCTTATTGACGATGAAACACAGAAATTGCATCGGAATTAAATTCAAAAGGCACAATGCCGACTTAAGTACAAGAGGACTGACACTCTAACTATCTATGATTTGAACCTCTCCTCTGAGTCCAGTTTTAGATTCCATTCCTTCACTTCAGGTTCACTGTATCCCTTGGACCTTCTACTTGACGATGAAACACAGAAATTGCAACCGAATTTAATACAAAAGGCACAATGCCGACTTAAGTACAAGAGGACTGACACTCTCACTTTCTATGAATTGAACCTCTCCTGTGAGTCCAGTTTTAGATTCCGATCCTTCACTTCAGGTTTACTGTATCCCTTGGACCATCTACTTGACGATGAAACACAGAAATTGCTACCCAATTTAATACAAAAGGCACAATGCCGACTTAATTACAAGAGGACTGACACTCTCACTTTCTATGAATTGAACCTCTCCTGTGAGGCCAGTTTTAGATTCCGATGATTCACTTCAGGTTTACTGTATACCATGTACCTTCGTATTGACGATGAAACACAAAAATTGCATCCAAATTTAATACAAAAGGCACAATGCCGACTTATGTACATGAGGACTGACACTCTCACTTTCTATGATTTGAACCCCTCCTGTGAGTCCAGTTTTACATTCCGATGCTTCACTTCAGATTTACTGTATTCCTTGGACCTTCTTATTGCCGATGAAACACAGAAATTGCATCCGAATTTAATACAAAAGGCACCATGCCAACGTAAGTACAAGAGGACTGACACTCTCACTTTCTATGTTTGAACCTCTCCTGTGAGTCCAGTTTTACATTCCGACGACGCTTCACTTCAGGTTTACTGTATACCTTGAACCTCCATATTGACGATGAAACACAGAAATTGCATCGGAATTAAATTCAAAAGTTACAATGCCGACTTAATTACAAGAGGACTGACACTCTCACTTTCTATGATTTGAACCTCTCCTGTGAGTCCAGTTTTAGATTCCGATGCCTCACTTCAGGTTTACTGTATCCCTTGGACATTCTTATTGACGATGAAACACAGAATTGCATCGAAATTTAATACAAACGGCACAATGTCGACATAAGTAAAAGTGGACTGAAACTCTAACTTTCTATGATTTGAACCTCTCCTGTGAGTCCAGTTGTAGATCCCGATGTTTCACTTAAGGTTTACTGTGTCCCTTGGACCTTCTTATAGACGGTGAAACACAGAAATTGCAACCGAATTTAATACAAAAGGCACAATGCCGACTTAAGTACTTGAGGACTGACACTCTCACTTTCTATGAATTTGAACCTCTCCTGTGAGTCCTGTTTTAGATTCCGATGCTTCACTTTAGGTTTACTGTATCCCTTGGACCTTCTTATTGACGATGAAATAAGGAAATTGCATCCCAATTTAATACAAAAGGCACAATGCCGACTTAAGTACAAGAGGACTGACACTCTCACTTTCTATGATTTGAACCTCTCCTGTGAGTCCAGTTTTAGATTCCGATGCCTCACTTCAGGTTTACTATATCCCTTGGACATCCTTATTGACAACGAAACACAGAAATTGCATCCGAATTTAATACAGAAGGCACAATGCCGACTTAAGTAAAAGAGGACTGACACTCTCTCTTTATATGATTTGAACCCCTAATGTGAGTCCAGCTTTAGATTCCGATGCTTCACTTCAGGTTTACTGTATCCCTAGGACCTTCTTATTGACGATGAAACACAGAAATTGCATCCGAATTTAATACAAAAGGCACAATGCCGACTTAAGTACAAGAGGACTGACACTCTCACTTTCTATGATTTGAACCTCTCCTGTGAGTCCAGTTTTAGATTCCGATGCCTCACTTCAGGTTTACTGTATCTCTTGGACCTTCTTATTGACGATGAAACACAGAAATTGCATGCAAATTTAATACAGAAGGCTCAATGCCGACTTAAGTAAAAGAGGACTGACACTCTCACTTTCTGTGATTTGAACCTCTCCTGTGAGCCCATTTTAGATTCCGACGCTTCAATTCAAGTTTACTGTATACCTTGCACCTTCTTATTGACGAGGAAACACAGAAACTGTATCGGAATTAAATTCAAAAAGCACAATGCCGACTTAAGTACAAGAGGACGGACACTCTAACTATCTATGATTTGAACCTCTCCTGTGAGTCCGGTTTTAGATTCCGATCCTTCACTTCAGGTTCACTGTATCCCTTGGACCTTCTACTTGACGATGAAACACAGAAATTGCAACCGAATTTAATACAAAAGGCACAATGCCGACTTAAGTACAAGAGGACTGACACTCTCACTTTCTATGAATTGAACCTCTCCTGTGAGGCCAGTTTTAGATTCCGATGATTCACTTCAGGTTTACTGTATACCATGTACCTTCGTATTGACGATGAAACACAAAAATTGCATCCAAATTTAATACAAAAGGCACAATGCCGACTTAAGTACATGAGGACTGACACTCTCACTTTCTATGATTTGAACCCCTCCTGTGAGTCCAGTTTTACATTCCGATGGTTCACTTCAGGTTTACTGTATTCCTTGGACCTTCTTATTGACGATGAAACACAAAAATTGCATCCGAATTTAATACAAAAGGCACCATGCCGACTTAAGTACAAGAGGACTGACACTCTCACTTTCTATGATTTGAACCTCTCCTGTGAGTCCAGTTTTAGATTCCGATGCTTCACTTAAGGTTTACTGTATCCCTTGGACCTTCTTATTGACGATGAAACACAGAAATTGCATCCGAATTTAATACAAAAGTCACAATGCCGGCTTAAGTACAAGTGGACTGACATTCTAACTTTCTATGATTTGAACCTCTCCTGTGAGCCCAGTATTAGATTCCGACGCTTCAATTCAGGTCTTCTGTATACCTTGCATCGTCTTATTGACGATGAAACACAAAAATTGCATCGGAATTAAATTCAAAAGGCACAATGCCGACTGAAGTACAAGAGGACTTACACTCTAACTTTCTATGATTTGAACCTCTCCTGTGAGTCCAGTTTAAGATTCTGATGCTTCACTTCAGGTTTACTGTATACCTTGCACCTTCTTATTGACGAGGAAACACAGAAACTGTATCGGAATTAAATTCAAAAGGCACAATGCCGACTTAAGTACAAGAGGACTGACACTCTACCTCTCTACGATTTGAACCTCTCCTGTGAGTCCAGTTTATTATTCCGATGCTTCACTTCCTGTGTACTGTATACCTTGCACCTTCTTATCGACGATGAAACACAGAAATTGCATCGGAATTAAATTCAAAAGGCACAATGCCGACTTAAGTACAAGAGGACTGACACTCTAACTATCTATGATTTGAACCTCTCCTGTGAGTCCAGTTTTAGATTCCGATCCTTCACTTTAGGTTTACTGTATCCCTTGGCCCTTCTAATTGACGAGAAACACAGAAATTGCATCCGAATTTAATACAAAAGGCACAATGCCGACTTAAGTACAAGAGGATTGACACTCTAACCCTCTATGATTTGAACTTCTCCTATGAGTCCAGTTATAGGTTCCGATGCTTCACTTCAGGTTTACTGTACACCTTGCACCTTCTTATTGACGATGAGACATAGAAATTGCATCGGAATAAAATTCAAAAGGCTCAATCCCGACCTAAGTACAAGTGGACTGACACTCTAACTCTCTATGATTTGAACCTCTCCTGTGGGTCCAGTTATAGGTTCCGATGCTTCACTTTGGGTTTACTGTATATCTTGCACCTTCTTATTGACAATGAAACACAGAAATTGCATCGGAATTAAATTCAAAAGGCACAATGCCGACTTAAGTACAAGAGGACTGACACTCTAACTATCTATGATTTGAACCTCTCCTGTGAGTCCAGTTTTAGATTCCGATGCTTCACTTCAGGTTTACTGTATTCCTTGGACCTTCTTATTGACGATGAAACAGAGAAATTGCATCCGAATTTAATACAAAAGCACCATGCCGACTTAAGTACAAGAGGACTGACACTCTCACTTTCTATGATTTGAACCTCTCCTGTGAGCCCAGTTTTAGATTCCGACGCTTCAATTCAGGTTTACTGTATACCTTGCACCGTCTTATTGACGATGAAACACAAAAATTGCGTCGGAATTAAATTCAAAAGGCACAATGCCGACGGAAATGCAAGAGGACTGACACTCTACCTTTCTATGATTTGAACCTCTCCTGTGAACCCAGTATTAGATTCCGACGCTTCAATTCAGTTCTACTGTATACCTTGCACCGTCTTATTGACGATGAAACACAAAAATTGCATCGGAATTAAATTCAAAAGGCACAATGCCGACGGAAATACAAGAGGACTGACACTCTAACTTTCTTTGATTTGACCCTCTCCTGTGAGCCCAGTATTAGATTCCGACGCTTCAATTCAGGTCTACTGTATACCTTGCACCGTCTTATTGACGATGAAACACAAAAATTGCATTGGAATTAAATTCAAAAGGCACAATGCCGACTGAAGTACAAGAGGACTGACACTATAAGTTTCTATGATTTGAACCTGTCCTGTGAGTCCAGTTTCAGATTCCGATGCTTGACTTCAGGTTTACTGTATTCCTTGGACCTTCTTATTGACGATGAAACACAGAAATTGCATCCGAATTTAATACAAAAGGCACCATGCCGACTTAAGTACAAGAGGACTGACACTCTCACATTCTATGATTTGAACCTCTCCTGTGAGTCCAGTTTTAGATTCCGATGCTTCACTTCAGGTTTACTGTATACCTTGAACCTTCATATTGACGATGAAACACAGAAATTGCATCGGAATTAAATTCAAAAGTCACAATGCTGACTTAATTACAAGAGGACTGACACTCTAACTCTCTATGATTTGAACCTCTCCTGTGAGTCCAGTTTCGATTCCGATGCCACACATCAGGGTTACTGTATACCTTGCACCTTCTTATTGACGATGAAACAAATAAATTGCTTCGGAATTTAATTCAAAAGACACAATGCCGACTTAAGTAAGAGATGACCGATACTCTAACTATCAATGATTTGAACCAATTCTGTGAGTCCAGTTTTAGATTCCGATGTTTCACTTCAGGTTTACTGAATCCCTTGGACCTTCTCATTGACGATGAAACACAGAAATTGCATCCGAATATTATACAAAAAGGACAATGCAGACTTAAGTACAAGAGGACTGACACTCTCGTTTTCTGTGATTTGAGCCTCTCCTGTGAGTCCAGTTTTAGATTCCGATGCTTCACTTAAGGTTTACTGTATCCCTTCGACCTTCTTATTGACGATGAAACACTGAAATTGCATCCGTATTTAATACAAAAGGCACAATGCCGACTTCAGTACAAGACGACTGACACTCTCACTTTCTATAATTTGAACCTCTCCTGAGAGCCCAGATTCAGATTCCGACGCTTCAATTCATGTTTACTGTATACCTTGCACCGTCTTATTGACGATGAAACACAAAAATTGCATCGGAATTATATTCAAAATGCACAATGCCGACTGAAATACAAGAGGACTGACATTCTAACTTTCTATGATTTGAACCTCTCCTGTGAGCCCAGTATTAGATTCCGACGCTTCAATTCAGGTCTACTGTATACCTTGCACCGTCTTCTTGACGATGAAACACAAAAATTGCATCGGAAATAAATTCAAAATGCACAATGCCGACTGAAGTACAAGAGGACTTACGCTCTAGCTTTCTATGATTTGAACCTCTCCTGTGAGTCCAGTTTTAGATTCCGATGCTTCACTTCAGGTTTAAGGTATTTTTTGGACCTTCTTATTGATGATGAAACACAGAAATTGCATCCGAATTTAATACAAAAGGCACCATGCCGACTTAAGTACAAGTGGAATGACACTCTCACTTTCTAAGATTTGAACCTCCCCTGTGAGTCCAGTTTTAGATTCCGATGCTTCACTTCAGGTTTACTGTATACCTTGAACCTTCATATTGACGATGAAATACAGAAATTGCATCGGAATTAAATTCAAAAGTCACAATGCCGACTTAATTACAAGAGGACTGACACTTTAACTATCTATGATTTGAACCTCTCCTGTGGGTCCAGTTTTAGATTCCGATGCTTCACTTAAGGCTTACTGTATCCCTTGGACCTTCTTATTGACGATGAAACACAGAAATTGCATCCGAATTTAATACAAAAGCACAATGCCGACTGAAGTACAAGAGGACCGACACTCTCACTTTCTATGATTTGAACCTCTCCTGAGAGCCCAGATTCAGATTCCGATGCTTCACTTCAGGTTTACTGTATTCCTTGGACCTTCTTATTGACGATGAAACACAGAAATTGCATCCGAATTTAATACAAAAGGCACAATGCCGACTGAAGTACAAGAGGACCGACACTCTACTTTCTATGATTTGTACCTTTCCTGTGAGCCCAATTTTAGATTCCGACGCTTCAATTCAGGGTTACTGTAAACCTTGCACCGTCTTATTGCCGATGAAACACAAAAATTGCATCGGAATTAAATTCAAAAGGCACAATGACGACTGAAGTACAAGAGGACTGACACCCCAACTTTCTATGATTTGAAACTCTCCTGTGAGTCCAGTTTCAGATTCCGATGCTTCACTTCAGGTTTACTGTATTCCTTGGACCTTCTTAATGACGATGAAACACAGAAATTGCATCCGAATTTAATACAAGAGGCACCATGCCGACTTAAGTACAAGATGACTGACACTCTCACTTTCTATGATTTGAACCTCTCCTGTGAGTCCAATTTTAGATTCCGATGCTTCACTTCAGGTTTACTGTATACCTTGAACCTTCATATTGACGATGAAACACAGAAATTGCATCGGAATTAAAATCAAAAGTCACAGCCGACTTAAGTACAAGAGGACTGACACTCTAACTCTCTATGATTTGAACCTCTCCTGTGAGCCCAGTTTTAGATGTCGATGCTTCACTTCAGGTTTACTGTATACCTTGAACCTTCATATTGACGATGAAACACAAAAATTGCATCGGAATTAAATTCAAAAGGCACAATTCCGACTGAAGTACAAGGGGACTGACACTCTAACTTTCTATAATTTGAACCTCTCCTGTGAGTACAGTTTCAGATTCCGATGCTTCACTTCAGGTTTACTGTATACCTTGCACCTTCTTATTGACGAGGAAACACAGAAATTGTATCGGAATTAAATTCAAAAGGCACAATGCCTAATTAAGTACAAGAGGACGGACACTCTAACTCTCTATGATTTGAACCTCTCCTGTGAGTCCAGTTTAGGATTCCGATGCTTCACTTCAGGTTTACTGTATACCTTGCACCTTCTTATTGACGATGAGACACAGAAATTGCATCGGAATTAAATTCAAAAGACACAATGCCGACTTAAGTACAAGAGGACTGACACTCTAATTATCTATGATTTGAACCTCTCCTGTGAGTCCAGTTTTAGATTCCGATGCTTCACTTAAGGTTTACTGTATCCCTTGGACCTTCTTATTGACGATGAAACACAGAAAATGCATCCGAATTTAATACAAAAGAACAATGCCAACTTAAGTACAAGAGGACTGATACTCTAACTCTCTATGATTTGAACCTCTCCTGTGAGTCCAGTTTTAGATTCCGATGCCACACATCAGGTTTACTGTATACCTTGCACCTTCTTATTGACGATAAAACACAGAAATTGCTTCGGAATTTAATTCAAAAGACACAATGCCGACTTTAGTAAGAGATGACTGACACTCTAACTATCTATGATTTGAACCCCATCTGTGAGTCCAGTTTTAGATTCCGATGCGTCACTTCAGGTTTACTGTATCCCTTGGATTTTCTCATTGACCATGAAACACAGAAATTGCATCCGAATATTATACAAAAGGGACAATGCAGACGTAAGTACAAGAGGACTGACACTCTCGTTTTCTGTGATTTGAACCTCTCCTGTGAGTCCAGTTTTAGATTTCGATGCTTCACTTCAGGTTTACTGTATATCTTGCACCTTCTTATTGACGATGAAACATAGAAATTGCATCGGAATTAAATTCAAAAGGCACAAGCGACTTAAGTACAAGAGTACTGACACTCTAACTCTCTATGATTTGAACCTCTCCTGTGAGTCCAGGTATAGATTCCGATGCTTCACTTCAGGTTTACTGTATACCTTGCACCTTCGTATTCACGATGAAACACAGAAATTGCATCGGAATTAAATTCAAAAGGCACAATCCCAACTTAAGTACAAGAGGACTGACACTCTAACTATCTATGATTTGAACCTCTCCTGTGAGTCCAGTTTTAGATTCCGATGCTTCACTTAAGGTTTACTGTATCCCTTCGACTTTCTTATTGACGATGAAACACAGAAATTGCATCCGAATTTAATACAAAAGGCACAATGCTGACATAAGTACAAGACGACTGACACTCTCACTTTCTATGATTTGAACCTCTCCTGTGAGTGCAGTTTTAGATTCCGATGCTTCACTTAATGTTTACTGTATCCCTTGGACCTTCTTATTGACGATGGAACAGAGTAAATGCATCCGAATTTAATACAAAAGCCCAATGCCGACTTAAGTAAAAGAGGACCGACACTCTCACTTTCTATGATTTGAACCTCTCCTGTGAGCCCAATTTTAGATTCAGACGCTTCAATTCAGGTTTCCTGTATACCTTGCACCGTCTTATTGCCGATGAAACACAAAAATTGCATCGGAATTAAATTCAAAAGGCACAATGCCGACTGAAGTACAAGAGGACTGACACTATAACTTTCTATGATTTGAACCTGTCCTGTGAGTCCAGTTTCAGATTCCGATGCTTGACTTCAGGTTTACTGTATTCCTTGGACCTTCTTATTGACGATGAAACACTGAAATTGCATCCGTATTTAATACAAAAGGCACAATGCCAACTTAAGTACAAGACGACTGACACTCTCACTTTCTATGATTTGAACCTCTCCTGAGAGCCCAGATTCAGATTCCGACGCTTCAATTCATGTTTACTGTATACCTTGCACCGTCTTATTGACGATGAAACACAAAAATTGCATCGGAATTATATTCAAAATGCACAATGCCGACAGAAATACAAGAGGACTGACATTCTAACTTTCTATGATTTGAACCTCTCCTGTGAGCCCAGTATTAGATTCCGACGCTTCAATTCAGGTCTACTGTATACCTTGCACCGTCTTCTTGACGATGAAACACAAAAATTGCATCGGAAATAAATTCAAAAGGCACAATGCCGACTGAAGTACAAGAGGACTTACGCTCTAGCTTTCTATGATTTGAACCTCTCCTGTGAGTCCAGTTTTAGATTCCGATGCTTCACTTCAGGTTTAAGGTATTTTTTGGACCTTCTTATTGATGATGAAACACAGAAATTGCATCCGAATTTAATACAAAAGGCACCATGCCGACTTAAGTACAAGTGGAATGACACTCTCACTTTCTAAGATTTGAACCTCTCCTGTGAGTCCAGTTTTAGATTCCGATGCTTCACTTCAGGTTTACTGTATACCTTGAACCTTCATATTGACGATGAAACACAGAAATTGCGTCGGAATTAAATTCAAAAGTCACAATGCCGACTTAATTACAAGAGGACTGACACTTTAACTATCTATGATTTGAACCTCTCCTGTGGGTCCAGTTTTAGATTCCGATGCTTCACTTAAGGCTTACTGTATCCCTTGGACCTTCTTATTGACGATGAAACACAGAAATTGCATCCGAATTTAATACAAAAGCACAATGCCGACTTAAGTACAAGAGGACCGACACTCTCACTTTCTATGATTTGAACCTCTCCAGTGAGCCCAGTTTTAGATTCCGACGCTTCAATTCAGGTTTACTGCATACCTTGCACCGTCTTATTGACGATGAAACACAAAAATTGAATCGGAATTAAATTCAAAAGGCACAACGCCGACGGAAATACAAGAGGACTGACACTCTAACTTTCTATGATTTGACCCTCTCCTGTGAGCCCAGTATTAGATTCCGACGCTTCAATTCAGGACTACTGTATACCTTGCAGCGTCTTATTGACGATGAAACACAAAAATTGCATTGGAATTAAATTCAAAAGGCACAATGCCGACTGAAGTACAAGAGGACTGACACTCTAACTTTCTATGATTTGAACCTCTCCTGCGAGTCCAGTTTTAGATTCCGATGCTTCACTTCAGGTTTACTGTATTCCTTGGACCTTGTTATTGACGATGAAACACAGAAATTGCATCCGAATTTAATACAAAAGGCACCATGCCGACTTCAGTACAAGAGGACTGACACTCTCACTTTCTATGATTTGATCCTCTCTTGTGAGTCCAGTTTTAGATTCCGATGCTTCACTTCAGGTTTACTGTATACCTTGCTCCTTCATATTGACGATGAAACACAGAAATTGCATCGGAATTAAATTCAAAAGTCACAATGCCGACTTAATTACAAGAGGACTGACACTCTAACTATCTATGATTTGAACCTCTCCTATGAGTCCAGTTTTAGATTCCGATGCTTCACTTAAGGTTTACTGTATCCCTTGGACCTTCTTATTGACGATGAAACACAGAAATTGCATCCGAATTTAATACAAAAGCACAATGCCGACTTAAGTACAAGAGGACTGACACTCTAACTCCCTATGATTTGAACCTCTCCTGTGAGTCCAGTTTTAGATTCCGATGCCAAACATCAGGTTTACTGTATACCTTGCACCTTCTTATTGACGATGAAACACAGAAATTGCTTCGGAATTTAATTCAAAAGACACAATGCCGACTTAAGTAAGAGATGACTGACACTCTAACTATCTATGATTTGAACCCCATCTGTGAGTCCAGTTTTAGATTCCGATGCTTCACTTCAGGTTTACTGTATATCTTGCACCTTCTTATTGACGATGAAATATAGAAATTGCATCGGAATTAAATTCAAAAGGCACAATGCCGACTTAAGTACAAGAGGACTGACACTCTAACTCTCTATGATTTGAACCTCTCCTGTGAGTCCAGGTATAGATTCCGATGCTTCACTTCACGTTTACTGTATATCTTGCACCTTCGTATTGACGATGAAACACAGAAATTGCATCGGAATTGAATTCAAAAGGCACAATGCCAACTTAAGTAGAAGAGGACTGACACTCTAACTATCTATGATTTGAACCTCTCCTGTGAGTCCAGTTTTAGATTCCGATGCTTCACTTAAGGTTTACTGTATCTCTTCGACCTTCTTATTGACGATGAAACACAGAAATTGCATCCGAATTTAATACAAAAGGCACAATGCCGACTTAAGTACAAGAGGACTGACACTCTAACTATCTATGATTTGAACCTCTCCTGTGAGTCCAGTTTTAGATTCCGATGCTTCCTTAACGTTTACTGTATCCCTTGGACCTTCTTAATGACGATGAAGTACAGAAATTGCATCCGAATTTAATACAAAAGGCACAATGCCGACTTAAGTAAAAGAGGACTGAAACTATCACTTTCTATGATTTGAACCTCTCCTGTGAGCCCAGTATTAGATTCCGACGCTTCAATTCAGGTCTACTGTATACCTTGCACCGTCTTCTTGACGATGAAACACAAAAATTGCATCGGAAATAAATTCAAAATGCACAATGCCGACTGAAGTACAAGAGGACTTACGCTCTAGCTTTCTATGATTTGAACCTCTCCTGTGAGTCCAGTTTTAGATTCCGATGCTTCACTTCAGGTTTAAGGTATTTTTTGGACCTTCTTATTGATGATGAAACACAGAAATTGCATCCGAATTTAATACAAAAGGCACCATGCCGACTTAAGTACAAGTGGAATGACACTCTCACTTTCTAAGATTTGAACCTCTCCTGTGAGTCCAGTTTTAGATTCCGATGCTTCACTTCAGGTTTACTGTATACCTTGAACCTTCATATTGACGATGAAATACAGAAATTGCATCGGAATTAAATTCAAAAGTCACAATGCCGACTTAATTACAAGAGGACTGACACTTTAACTATCTATGATTTGAACCTCTCCTGTGGGTCCAGTTTTAGATTCCGATGCTTCACTTAAGGCTTACTGTATCCCTTGGACCTTCTTATTGACGATGAAACACAGAAATTGCATCCGAATTTAATACAAAAGCACAATGCCGACTGAAGTACAAGAGGACCGACACTCTCACTTTCTATGATTTGAACCTCTCCTGAGAGCCCAGATTCAGATTCCGATGCTTCACTTCAGGTTTACTGTATTCCTTGGACCTTCTTATTGACGATGAAACACAGAAATTGCATCCGAATTTAATACAAAAGGCACAATGCCGACTGAAGTACAAGAGGACCGACACTCTACTTTCTATGATTTGTACCTTTCCTGTGAGCCCAATTTTAGATTCCGACGCTTCAATTCAGGGTTACTGTAAACCTTGCACCGTCTTATTGCCGATGAAACACAAAAATTGCATCGGAATTAAATTCAAAAGGCACAATGACGACTGAAGTACAAGAGGACTGACACCCCAACTTTCTATGATTTGAAACTCTCCTGTGAGTCCAGTTTCAGATTCCGATGCTTCACTTCAGGTTTACTGTATTCCTTGGACCTTCTTAATGACGATGAAACACAGAAATTGCATCCGAATTTAATACAAGAGGCACCATGCCGACTTAAGTACAAGATGACTGACACTCTCACTTTCTATGATTTGAACCTCTCCTGTGAGTCCAATTTTAGATTCCGATGCTTCACTTCAGGTTTACTGTATACCTTGAACCTTCATATTGACGATGAAACACAGAAATTGCATCGGAATTAAAATCAAAAGTCACAGCCGACTTAAGTACAAGAGGACTGACACTCTAACTCTCTATGATTTGAACCTCTCCTGTGAGCCCAGTTTTAGATGTCGATGCTTCACTTCAGGTTTACTGTATACCTTGAACCTTCATATTGACGATGAAACACAAAAATTGCATCGGAATTAAATTCAAAAGGCACAATTCCGACTGAAGTACAAGGGGACTGACACTCTAACTTTCTATAATTTGAACCTCTCCTGTGAGTACAGTTTCAGATTCCGATGCTTCACTTCAGGTTTACTGTATACCTTGCACCTTCTTATTGACGAGGAAACACAGAAATTGTATCGGAATTAAATTCAAAAGGCACAATGCCTAATTAAGTACAAGAGGACGGACACTCTAACTCTCTATGATTTGAACCTCTCCTGTGAGTCCAGTTTAGGATTCCGATGCTTCACTTCAGGTTTACTGTATACCTTGCACCTTCTTATTGACGATGAGACACAGAAATTGCATCGGAATTAAATTCAAAAGACACAATGCCGACTTAAGTACAAGAGGACTGACACTCTAATTATCTATGATTTGAACCTCTCCTGTGAGTCCAGTTTTAGATTCCGATGCTTCACTTAAGGTTTACTGTATCCCTTGGACCTTCTTATTGACGATGAAACACAGAAAATGCATCCGAATTTAATACAAAAGAACAATGCCAACTTAAGTACAAGAGGACTGATACTCTAACTCTCTATGATTTGAACCTCTCCTGTGAGTCCAGTTTTAGATTCCGATGCCACACATCAGGTTTACTGTATACCTTGCACCTTCTTATTGACGATAAAACACAGAAATTGCTTCGGAATTTAATTCAAAAGACACAATGCCGACTTTAGTAAGAGATGACTGACACTCTAACTATCTATGATTTGAACCCCATCTGTGAGTCCAGTTTTAGATTCCGATGCGTCACTTCAGGTTTACTGTATCCCTTGGATTTTCTCATTGACCATGAAACACAGAAATTGCATCCGAATATTATACAAAAGGGACAATGCAGACGTAAGTACAAGAGGACTGACACTCTCGTTTTCTGTGATTTGAACCTCTCCTGTGAGTCCAGTTTTAGATTTCGATGCTTCACTTCAGGTTTACTGTATATCTTGCACCTTCTTATTGACGATGAAACATAGAAATTGCATCGGAATTAAATTCAAAAGGCACAAGCGACTTAAGTACAAGAGTACTGACACTCTAACTCTCTATGATTTGAACCTCTCCTGTGAGTCCAGGTATAGATTCCGATGCTTCACTTCAGGTTTACTGTATACCTTGCACCTTCGTATTCACGATGAAACACAGAAATTGCATCGGAATTAAATTCAAAAGGCACAATCCCAACTTAAGTACAAGAGGACTGACACTCTAACTATCTATGATTTGAACCTCTCCTGTGAGTCCAGTTTTAGATTCCGATGCTTCACTTAAGGTTTACTGTATCCCTTCGACTTTCTTATTGACGATGAAACACAGAAATTGCATCCGAATTTAATACAAAAGGCACAATGCTGACATAAGTACAAGACGACTGACACTCTCACTTTCTATGATTTGAACCTCTCCTGTGAGTGCAGTTTTAGATTCCGATGCTTCACTTAATGTTTACTGTATCCCTTGGACCTTCTTATTGACGATGGAACAGAGTAAATGCATCCGAATTTAATACAAAAGCCCAATGCCGACTTAAGTAAAAGAGGACCGACACTCTCACTTTCTATGATTTGAACCTCTCCTGTGAGCCCAATTTTAGATTCAGACGCTTCAATTCAGGTTTCCTGTATACCTTGCACCGTCTTATTGCCGATGAAACACAAAAATTGCATCGGAATTAAATTCAAAAGGCACAATGCCGACTGAAGTACAAGAGGACTGACACTATAACTTTCTATGATTTGAACCTGTCCTGTGAGTCCAGTTTCAGATTCCGATGCTTGACTTCAGGTTTACTGTATTCCTTGGACCTTCTTATTGACGATGAAACACTGAAATTGCATCCGTATTTAATACAAAAGGCACAATGCCAACTTAAGTACAAGACGACTGACACTCTCACTTTCTATGATTTGAACCTCTCCTGAGAGCCCAGATTCAGATTCCGACGCTTCAATTCATGTTTACTGTATACCTTGCACCGTCTTATTGACGATGAAACACAAAAATTGCATCGGAATTATATTCAAAATGCACAATGCCGACAGAAATACAAGAGGACTGACATTCTAACTTTCTATGATTTGAACCTCTCCTGTGAGCCCAGTATTAGATTCCGACGCTTCAATTCAGGTCTACTGTATACCTTGCACCGTCTTCTTGACGATGAAACACAAAAATTGCATCGGAAATAAATTCAAAAGGCACAATGCCGACTGAAGTACAAGAGGACTTACGCTCTAGCTTTCTATGATTTGAACCTCTCCTGTGAGTCCAGTTTTTGATTCCGATGCTTCACTTCAGGTTTAAGGTATTTTTTGGACCTTCTTATTGATGATGAAACACAGAAATTGCATCCGAATTTAATACAAAAGGCACCATGCCGACTTAAGTACAAGTGGAATGACACTCTCACTTTCTAAGATTTGAACCTCTCCTGTGAGTCCAGTTTTAGATTCCGATGCTTCACTTCAGGTTTACTGTATACCTTGAACCTTCATATTGACGATGAAACACAGAAATTGCGTCGGAATTAAATTCAAAAGTCACAATGCCGACTTAATTACAAGAGGACTGACACTTTAACTATCTATGATTTGAACCTCTCCTGTGGGTCCAGTTTTAGATTCCGATGCTTCACTTAAGGCTTACTGTATCCCTTGGACCTTCTTATTGACGATGAAACACAGAAATTGCATCCGAATTTAATACAAAAGCACAATGCCGACTTAAGTACAAGAGGACCGACACTCTCACTTTCTATGATTTGAACCTCTCCAGTGAGCCCAGTTTTAGATTCCGACGCTTCAATTCAGGTTTACTGCATACCTTGCACCGTCTTATTGACGATGAAACACAAAAATTGAATCGGAATTAAATTCAAAAGGCACAACGCCGACGGAAATACAAGAGGACTGACACTCTAACTTTCTATGATTTGACCCTCTCCTGTGAGCCCAGTATTAGATTCCGACGCTTCAATTCAGGACTACTGTATACCTTGCAGCGTCTTATTGACGATGAAACACAAAAATTGCATTGGAATTAAATTCAAAAGGCACAATGCCGACTGAAGTACAAGAGGACTGACACTCTAACTTTCTATGATTTGAACCTCTCCTGCGAGTCCAGTTTTAGATTCCGATGCTTCACTTCAGGTTTACTGTATTCCTTGGACCTTGTTATTGACGATGAAACACAGAAATTGCATCCGAATTTAATACAAAAGGCACCATGCCGACTTCAGTACAAGAGGACTGACACTCTCACTTTCTATGATTTGATCCTCTCTTGTGAGTCCAGTTTTAGATTCCGATGCTTCACTTCAGGTTTACTGTATACCTTGCTCCTTCATATTGACGATGAAACACAGAAATTGCATCGGAATTAAATTCAAAAGTCACAATGCCGACTTAATTACAAGAGGACTGACACTCTAACTATCTATGATTTGAACCTCTCCTATGAGTCCAGTTTTAGATTCCGATGCTTCACTTAAGGTTTACTGTATCCCTTGGACCTTCTTATTGACGATGAAACACAGAAATTGCATCCGAATTTAATACAAAAGCACAATGCCGACTTAAGTACAAGAGGACTGACACTCTAACTCCCTATGATTTGAACCTCTCCTGTGAGTCCAGTTTTAGATTCCGATGCCAAACATCAGGTTTACTGTATACCTTGCACCTTCTTATTGACGATGAAACACAGAAATTGCTTCGGAATTTAATTCAAAAGACACAATGCCGACTTAAGTAAGAGATGACTGACACTCTAACTATCTATGATTTGAACCCCATCTGTGAGTCCAGTTTTAGATTCCGATGCTTCACTTCAGGTTTACTGTATATCTTGCACCTTCTTATTGACGATGAAATATAGAAATTGCATCGGAATTAAATTCAAAAGGCACAATGCCGACTTAAGTACAAGAGGACTGACACTCTAACTCTCTATGATTTGAACCTCTCCTGTGAGTCCAGGTATAGATTCCGATGCTTCACTTCACGTTTACTGTATATCTTGCACCTTCGTATTGACGATGAAACACAGAAATTGCATCGGAATTGAATTCAAAAGGCACAATGCCAACTTAAGTAGAAGAGGACTGACACTCTAACTATCTATGATTTGAACCTCTCCTGTGAGTCCAGTTTTAGATTCCGATGCTTCACTTAAGGTTTACTGTATCTCTTCGACCTTCTTATTGACGATGAAACACAGAAATTGCATCCGAATTTAATACAAAAGGCACAATGCCGACTTAAGTACAAGAGGACTGACACTCTAACTATCTATGATTTGAACCTCTCCTGTGAGTCCAGTTTTAGATTCCGATGCTTCCTTAACGTTTACTGTATCCCTTGGACCTTCTTAATGACGATGAAGTACAGAAATTGCATCCGAATTTAATACAAAAGGCACAATGCCGACTTAAGTAAAAGAGGACTGAAACTATCACTTTCTATGATTTGAACCTCTCCTGTGAGTCCAGTTTTAGATTCCGATGCTTCACCTCAGGTTTACTGTATACCTTGCACCATCTTATTGACGATGAAACACAGAAATTGCATCGGAATTAAATTCAAATAGCACAATGCCGACTTAAGTACAAGAGGACTGACACTCTAACTCTCTATGATTTGAACCTCTCCTGTGAGTCCAGTTTTAGATCGCGATGCCACACATCATGTTTACAGTATATCTTGCTCCTTCTTATTGACGATGAAACACAAAAATTGCATCGGAATTTAGTTCAAAAGGCACAATGCCGACTGAAGTACAAGAGGACTGTCACTCTAACTTTCTATGATTTGCACCTCTCCTGTGAGTCCAGTTTCAGATTCCGATGCTTCACTTCAGGTTTACTGTATTCATTGGACCTTCTTATTGACGATGAAACACAGAAATTGCATCCGAATTTAATACAAAAGGCACAATGCCGACTGAAGTACAAGAGGACCGACACTCTCACTTTCTATGATTTGAACCTTTCCTGTGAGCCCAATTTTAGATTCCGACGCTTCAATTCAGGTTTACTGTATACCTTGCACCGTCTTATTGCCGATGAAACACAAAAATTGCATCGGAATTAAATTCAAAAGGCACAATGACGACTGAAGTACAAGATGACTGACACTCTCACTTTCTATGATTTGAACCTCTCCTGTGAGTCCAATTTTAGATTCCGATGCTTCACTTCAGGTTTACTGTATACCTTGAACCTTCATATTGACGATGAAACACAGAAATTGCATCGGAATTAAATTCAAAAGTCACAGCCGACTTAATTACAAGAGGACTGACACTCTAACTATCTATGATTTGAACCTCTCCTGTGAGTCCAGTTTTAGATTCCGATGCTTCACTTAAGGTTTACTGTATCCCTTGGACGTTCTTATTGACGATGAAACACAGAAATTGTATCCGAATTTAATACAAAAGCACAATGCCGACTTAAGTACAAGAGGACTGACACTCTAACTCTCTATGATTTGAACCTCTCCTGTGAGCCCAGTTTTAGATTCCGATGCTTCACTTCAGGTTTACTGTATACCTTGAACCTTCATATTGACGATGAAACACAAAAATTGCATCGGAATTAAATTCAAAAGGCACAATTCCGACTGAAGTACAAGGGGACTGACACTCTAACTTTCTATAATTTGAACCTCTCCTGTGAGTACAGTTTCAGATTCCGATGCTTCACTTCAGGTTTACTGTATACCTTGCACCTTCTTATTGACGAGGAAACACAGAAATTGTATCGGAATTAAATTCAAAAGGCACAATGCCTAATTAAGTACAAGAGGACGGACACTCTAACTCTCTATGATTTGAACCTCTCCTGTGAGTCCAGTTTAGGATTCCGATGCTTCACTTCAGGTTTACTGTATACCTTGCACCTTCTTATTGACGATGAGACACAGAAATTGCATCGGAATTAAATTCAAAAGACACAATGCCGACTTAAGTACAAGAGGACTGACACTCTAATTATCTATGATTTGAACCTCTCCTGTGAGTCTTGCTTCAGATTCCGATGCTTCACTTCAGGTTTTCTGTATTCCTTGGACCCTCTTATTGACGATGAAACACAGAAATTGCATCCGAATTTAATACAAAAGGCACCATGCCGACTTAAGTACAAGAGGACTGACACTCTCACTTTCTATGATTTGAACCTCTCCTGTGAGTCCAGTTTTAGATTCCGATGCTTCACTTCAGGTTTACTGTATACCTTGAACCTTCATATTGACAATGAAACACAGAAATTGCATCGGAATTAAATTCAAAAGTCACAATGCCGACTTAATTACAAGAGGACTGACACTCTAACTATCTATGATTTGAACCTCTCCTGTGAGTCCAGTTTTAGATTCCGATGCTTCACTTAAGGTTTACTGTATCCCTTGGACCTTCTTATTGACGATGAAACACAGAAAATGCATCCGAATTTAATACAAAAGAACAATGCCAACTTAAGTACAAGAGGACTGATACTCTAACTCTCTATGATTTGAACCTCTCCTGCGAGTCCAGTTTTAGATTCCGATGCCACACATCAGGTTTACTGTATACCTTGCACCTTCTTATTGACGATAAAACACAGAAATTGCTTCGGAATTTAATTCAAAAGACACAATGCCGACTTAAGTAAGAGATGACTGACACTCTAACTATCTATGATTTGAACCCCATCTGTGAGTCCAGTTTTAGATTCCGATGCTTCACTTCAGGTTTACTGTATATCTTGCACCTTCTTATTGACGATGAAACATAGAAATTGCATCGGAATTAAATTCAAAAGGCACAATGCCGACTTAAGTACAAGAGGACTGACACTCTAACTCTCTATGATTTGAACCTCTCCTGTGAGTCCAGGTATAGATTCCGATGCTTCACTTCACGTTTACTGTATATCTTGCACCTTCGTATTGACGATGAAACACAGAAATTGCATCGGAATTGAATTCAAAAGGCACAATGCCAACTTAAGTAGAAGAGGACTGACACTCTAACTATCTATGATTTGAACCTCTCCTGTGAGTCCAGTTTTAGATTCCGATGCTTCACTTAAGGTTTACTGTATCTCTTCGACCTTCTTATTGACGATGAAACACAGAAATTGCATCCGAATTTAATACAAAAGGCACAATGCCGACTTAAGTACAAGAGGACTGACACTCTAACTATCTATGATTTGAACCTCTCCTGTGAGTCCAGTTTTAGATTCCGATGCTTCCTTAACGTTTACTGTATCCCTTGGACCTTCTTAATGACGATGAAGTACAGAAATTGCATCCGAATTTAATACAAAAGGCACAATGCCGACTTAAGTAAAAGAGGACTGAAACTATCACTTTCTATGATTTGAACCTCTCCTGTGAGTCCAGTTTTAGATTCCGATGCTTCACCTCAGGTTTACTGTATACCTTGCACCATCTTATTGACGATGAAACACAGAAATTGCATCGGAATTAAATTCAAATAGCACAATGCCGACTTAAGTACAAGAGGACTGACACTCTAACTCTCTATGATTTGAACCTCTCCTGTGAGTCCAGTTTTAGATCGCGATGCCACACATCATGTTTACAGTATATCTTGCTCCTTCTTATTGACGATGAAACACAAAAATTGCATCGGAATTTAATTCAAAAGGCACAATGCCGACTGAAGTACAAGAGGACTGTCACACTAACTTTCTATGATTTGCACCTCTCCTGTGAGTCCAGTTTCAGATTCCGATGCTTCACTTCAGGTTTACTGTATTCCTTGGACCTTCTTATTGACGATGAAACACAGAAATTGCATCCGAATTTAATACAAAAGGCACAATGCCGACTGAAGTACAAGAGGACCGACACTCTCACTTTCTATGATTTGAACCTTTCCTGTGAGCCCAATTTTAGATTCCGACGCTTCAATTCAGGTTTACTGTATACCTTGCACCGTCTTATTGCCGATGAAACACAAAAATTGCATCGGAATTAAATTCAAAAGGCACAATGACGACTGAAGTACAAGAGGACTGACACCCCAACTTTCTATGATTTGAAACTCTCCTGTGAGTCCAGTTTCAGATTCCGATGCTTCACTTCAGGTTTACTGTATTCCTTGGACCTTCTTAATGACGATGAAACACAGAAATTGCATCCGAATTTAATACAAGAGGCACCATGCCGACTTAAGTACAAGATGACTGACACTCTCACTTTCTATGATTTGAACCTCTCCTGTGAGTCCAATTTTAGATTCCGATGCTTCACTTCAGGTTTACTGTATACCTTGAACCTTCATATTGACGATGAAACACAGAAATTGCATCGGAATTAAATTCAAAAGTCACAGCCGACTTAATTACAAGAGGACTGACACTCTAACTATCTATGATTTGAACCTCTCCTGTGAGTCCAGTTTTAGATTCCGATGCTTCACTTAAGGTTTACTGTATCCCTTGGACGTTCTTATTGACGATGAAACACAGAAATTGTATCCGAATTTAATACAAAAGCACAATGCCGACTTAAGTACAAGAGGACTGACACTCTAACTCTCTATGATTTGAACCTCTCCTGTGAGCCCAGTTTTAGATTCCGATGCTTCACTTCAGGTTTACTGTATACCTTGAACCTTCATATTGACGATGAAACACAAAAATTGCATCGGAATTAAATTCAAAAGGCACAATTCCGACTGAAGTACAAGGGGACTGACACTCTAACTTTCTATAATTTGAACCTCTCCTGTGAGTACAGTTTCAGATTCCGATGCTTCACTTCAGGTTTACTGTATACCTTGCACCTTCTTATTGACGAGGAAACACAGAAATTGTATCGGAATTAAATTCAAAAGGCACAATGCCTTATTAAGTACAAGAGGACGGACACTCTAACTCTCTATGATTTGAACCTCTCCTGTGAGTCCAGTTTAGGATTCCGATGCTTCACTTCAGGTTTACTGTATACCTTGCACCTTCTTATTGACGATGAGACACAGAAATTGCATCGGAATTAAATTCAAAAGACACAATGCCGACTTAAGTACAAGAGGACTGACACTCTAATTATCTATGATTTGAACCTCTCCTGTGAGTCTTGCTTCAGATTCCGATGCTTCACTTCAGGTTTTCTGTATTCCTTGGACCCTCTTATTGACGATGAAACACAGAAATTGCATCCGAATTTAATACAAAAGGCACCATGCCGACTTAAGTACAAGAGGACTGACACTCTCACTTTCTATGATTTGAACCTCTCCTGTGAGTCCAGTTTTAGATTCCGATGCTTCACTTCAGGTTTACTGTATACCTTGAACCTTCATATTGACAATGAAACACAGAAATTGCATCGGAATTAAATTCAAAAGTCACAATGCCGACTTAATTACAAGAGGACTGACACTCTAACTATCTATGATTTGAACCTCTCCTGTGAGTCCAGTTTTAGATTCCGATGCTTCACTTAAGGTTTACTGTATCCCTTGGACCTTCTTATTGACGATGAAACACAGAAAATGCATCCGAATTTAATACAAAAGAACAATGCCAACTTAAGTACAACAGGACTGATACTCTAACTCTCTATGATTTGAACCTCTCCTGCGAGTCCAGTTTTAGATTCCGATGCCACACATCAGGTTTACTGTATACCTTGCACCTTCTTATTGACGATAAAACACAGAAATTGCTTCGGAATTTAATTCAAAAGACACAATGCCGACTTTAGTAAGAGATGACTGACACTCTAACTATCTATGATTTGAACCCCATCTGTGAGTCCAGTTTTAGATTCCGATGCGTCACTTCAGGTTTACTGTATCCCTTGGATTTTCTCATTGACCATGAAACACAGAAATTGCATCCGAATATTATACAAAAGGGACAATGCAGACGTAAGTACAAGAGGACTGACACTCTCGTTTTCTGTGATTTGAACCTCTCCAGTGAGTCCAGTTTTAGATTTCGATGCTTCACTTCAGGTTTACTGTATAAATTGCACCTTCTTATTGACGATGAAACATAGAAATTGCATCGGAATTAAATTCAAAAGGCACAAGCGACTTAAGTACAAGAGTACTGACACTCTAACTCTCTATGATTTGAACCTCTCCTGTGAGTCCAGGTATAGATTCCGATGCTTCACTTCAGGTTTCCTGTATACCTTGCACCTTCGTATTCACGATGAAACACAGAAATTGCATCGGAATTAAATTCAAAAGGCACAATCCCAACTTAAGTACAAGAGGACTGACACTCTAACTATCTATGATTTGAACCTCTCCTGTGAGTCCAGTTTTCGATTCCGATGCTTCACTTAAGGTTTACTGTATCCCTTCGACTTTCTTATTGACGATGAAACACAGAAATTGCATCCGAATTTAATACAAAAGCACAACGCCGACTTAAGTAAAAGAGGACCGACACTCTCACTTTCTATGATTTGAACCTCTCCTGTGAGCCCAATTTTAGATTCAGACGCTTCAATTCAGGTTTACTGTATACCTTGCACCGTCTTATTGCCGATGAAACACAAAAATTGCATCGGAATTAAATTCAAAAGGCACAATGACGACTGAAGTACAAAAGGACTGACACTCCAACTTTCTATGATTTGAAACTCTCCTGTGAGTCCAGTTTCAGATTCCGATGCTTCACTTCAGGTTTACTGTATTTCTTGGACCTTCTTAATGACGATGAAACACAGAAATTGCAACCGAATTTAATACAAGAGGCACCATGCCGACTTAAGTACAAGATGACTGACACTCTCACTTTCTATGATTTGAACCTCTCCTGTGAGTCCAATTTTAGATTCCGATGCTTCACTTCAGGTTTACTGTATACCTTGAACCTTCATATTGACGATGAATCACAGAAATTGCATCGGAATTAAATTCAAAAGTCACAGCCGACTTAATTACAAGAGGACTGACACTCTAACTATCTATGATTTGAACCTCTCCTGTGAGTCCAGTTTTAGATTCCGATGCTTCACTTAAGGTTTACTGTATCCCTTGGACGTTCTTATTGACGATGAAACACAGAAATTGTATCCGAATTTAATACAAAAGCACAATGCCGACTTAAGTACAAGAGGACTGATACTCTAACTCTCTATGATTGGAACCTCTCCCGTGAGTCCAGTTTTAGATTCCGATGCCACACATCAGGTTTACTGTATACCTTGCATCATCTTATTGACGATGAAACACAGAAATTGCTTCGGAATTTAATTCAAAAGACACAATGCCGACTTAAGTAAGAGATGACTGACACTCTAACTATCTAAGATTTGATCCCCATCTGTGAGTCCAGTTTTAGATTCCGATGCTTCTCTTCAGGTTTACTGTATGCCTTGGACCTTCTCATTGACGATGAAACACAGAAATTGCATCCGAATATTATTCAAAAGGGACAATGCAGACTTAAGTACAAGAGGACTGACACTCTCGTTTTCTGTGATTTGAACCTCTCCTGTGAGTCCAGTTTTAGATTTCGATGCTTCACGTCAGGTTTACTGTATATCTTGCACCTTCTTATTGACGATGAAACATAGAAATTGCATCGGAATTAAATTCAAAAGGCACAATGCCGACTTAAGTACAAGAGTACTGACACTCTATCTCTCTATGATTTGAACCTCCCCTGTGAGTCCAGGTATAGATTCCGATGCTTCACTTCAGGTTTACTGTATACCTTGCACCTTCGTATTGACGATGAAACACAGAAATTGCATCGGAATTAAATTCAAAAGGCACAATCCCAACTTAAGTACAAGAGGACTGACACTCTAACTATCTATGATTTGAACCTCTCCTGTGAGTCCAGTTTTAGATTCCGATGCTTCACTTAAGGTTTACTGTATCCCTTCGACTTTCTTATTGACGATGAAATACAGAAATTGCATCCGAATTTAATACAGAAGGCACAATGCCGACTTAAGTACAAGAGGACTGACACTCTCACTTTCTATGATTTGAACCTCTCCTGTGAGCCCAGATTTAGATTCCGACGCTTCAATTCGGGTTTACTGTATACCTTGCAAAGTCTTATTGACGATGAAACACAGAAATTGCATCGGAATTAAATTCAAAAGGCACAATCCCGACTGGAATACAAGAGGACTGACACTCTAACTTTCTATGATTTGAACCTCTCCTGTGAGGACAGTTTCTGATTCCGATGCTTCACTTAAGGTTTACTGAATCCCTTGGACCATCTTATTGACGATGAAACACAGAAATTGCATCCGAATTTAATACAAAAGGCACAATGCCGACTTAAGTACAAGACGACTGACACTCTCACTTTCTATGATTTGAACCTCTCCTGTGAGCCCAGTTTTAGATTCCGACGCTTCAGTTCAGGTTTACTGTATACCTTGCACCGTCTTATTGACGATGAAACACAAAAATTGCATCGGAATTAAATTCAAAAGGCACAATTCCGACTGAAGTACAAGGGGACTGACACTCTAACTTTCTATAATTTGAACCTCTCCTGTGAGTACAGTTTCAGATTCCGATGCTTCACTTCAGGTTTACTGTATACCTTCCACCTTCTTATTGACGAGGAAACACAGAAATTGTTTCGGAATTAAATTCAAAAGGCACAATGCCTAATTAAGTACAAGAGGACGGACACTCTAACTCTCTATGATTTGAACCTCTCCTGTGAGTCCAGTTTAGGATTCCGATGCTTCACATCAGGTTTACTGTATACCTTGCACCTTCTTATTGACGATGAGACACAGAAATTGCATCGGAATTAAATTCAAAAGACACAATGCCGACTTAAGTACAAGAGGACTGACACTCTAATTATCTATGATTTGAACCTCTCCTGTGAGTCTTGCTTCAGATTCCGATGCTTCACTTCAGGTTTACTGTATTCCTTGGACCCTCTTATTGACGATGAAACACAGAAATTGCATCCGAATTTAATACAAAAGGCACCATGCCGACTTAAGTACAAGAGGACTGACACTCTCACTTTCTATGATTTGAACCTCTCCTGTGAGTCCAGTTTTAGATTCCGATGCTTCACTTCAGGTTTACTGTATACCTTGAACCTTCATATTGACGATGAAACACAGAAATTGCATCGGAATTAAATTCAAAAGTCACAATGCCGACTTAATTACAAGAGGACTGACACTCTAACTATCTATGATTTGAACCTCTCCTGTGAGTCCAGTTTTAGATTCCGATGCTTCACTTAAGGTTTACTGTATCCCTTGGACCTTCTTATTGACGATGAAACACAGAAAATGCATCCGAATTTAATACAAAAGAACAATGCCAACTTAAGTACAAGAGGACTGATACTCTAACTCTCTATGATTTGAACCTCTCCTGTGAGTCCAGTTTTAGATTCCGATGCCACACATCAGGTTTACTGTATACCTTGCACCTTCTTATTGACGATAAAACACAGAAATTGCTTCGGAATTTAATTCAAAAGACACAATGCCGACTTTAGTAAGAGATGACTGACACTCTAGCTATCTATGATTTGAACCTCTCCTGTGAGACCAGTTTTGGATTCCGATGCTTCACTTAAGGTTTACTGTATCCCTTGGACCTTCATATTGACGATGAAACACAGAAAATGCATCCGAATTTAATACAAAAGAACAATGCCAACTTAAGTACATGAGGACGGACACTCTAACTCTCTATGATTTGAACCTCTCCTGTGAGTACAGTTTCTGACTCCGATGCTTCACTTAAGGTTTACTGAATCCCTTGGACCTTCTTATTGACGATGAAACACAGAAATTTTATCCGAATTTAATACAAAAGGCACCATGCCGACTTAAGTACAAGAGGACTGACACTCTCACTTTCTCTGATTTGAACCTCTCCTGTGGGTCCAGTTTTAGATTCCGATGCTTCACATCAGGTTTACTGTATACCTTGAACCTTCATAATGACGATGAAACACAGAAATTGCATCGGAATTAAATTCAAAAGTCACAATGCCGACTTAATTACAAGAGGACTGACACTCTAACTATCTATGATTTGAACCTCTGCTGTGAGTCCAGTTTTAGATTCCGATGCTTCACTTAAGGTTTACTGTATCCCTTGGACCTTCTTATTGACGATGAAACACAGAAAATGCATCCGAATTTAATACAAAAGAACAATGCCAACTTAAGTACATGAGGACGGACACTCTAACTCTCTATGATTTGAACCTCTCCTGTGAGTACAGTTTCTGACTCCGATGCTTCACTTAAGGTTTACTGAATCCCTTGGACCTTCTTATTGACGATGAAACACAGAAATTTTATCCGAATTTAATACAAAAGGCACCATGCCGACTTAAGTACAAGAGGACTGACACTCTCACTTTCTCTGATTTGAACCTCTCCTGTGAGTCCAGTTTTAGATTTCGATGCTTCACTTCAGGTTTACTGTATTTCTTGCACCTTCTTATTGACGATGAAACATAGAAATTGCATCGGAATTAAATTCAAAACTCACAATGCCGACGTAAGTACAAGAGGACTGACACTCTAACTCTCTATGATTTGAACCTCTCCTGTGAGTCCAGGTATAGATTCCGATGCTTCACTTCAGGTTTACTGTATACCTTGCACCTTCTTATTGACGATGAAACACAGAAATTGCATCGGAATTAAATTCAAAAGGCACAATGCTGACTGAAATACAAGAGGACTGACACTCTAACTTTCTATGATTTGAACCTCTCCTGTGAGTACAGTTTCTGATTCCGATGCTTCACTTAAGGTTTACTGAATCCCTTGGACCTTCTTATTGACGATGAAACACAGAAATTGCATCCAAATTTAATACAAAAGGCACAATGCCGACTTAAGTACAAGACGACTGACACTCTCACTTTCTATGATTTCAACCTCTCCTGTGAGCCTAGTTTTAGATTCCGACGCTTCAATTCAGGTTTACTGTATACCTTGCACCGTCTTCTTGACGATGAAACACAAAAATTGCTTTGGAATTAAATTCAAAATGCACAATGCCGACTGAAATACAAGAGGACTGACCCTCTAACTTTCTATGATTTGAACCTCTCCTGTGAGTCTTGCTTCAGATTCCGATGCTTCACTTCAGGTTTACTGTATTCCTTGGACCCTCTTATTGACGATGAAACACAGAAATTGCATCCGAATTTAATACAAAAGGCACCATGCCGACTTAAGTACAAGAGGACTGACACTCTCACTTTCTATGATTTGAACCTCTCCTGTGAGTCCAGTTTTAGATTCCGATGCTTCACTTCTGGTTTACTGTATACCTTGAACCTTCATATTGACGATGAAACACAGAAATTGCATCGGAATTAAATTCAAAAGTCACAATGCCGACTTAATTACAAGAGGACTGACACTCTAACTATCTATGATTTGAACCTCTCCTGTGAGTCCAGTTTTAGATTCCGATGCTTCACTTAAGGTTTACTGTATCCCTTGGACCTTCTTATTGACGATGAAACACAGAAAATGCATCCGAATTTAATACAAAAGAACAATGCCAACTTAAGTACAAGAGGACTGATACTCTAACGCTCTATGATTTCAACCTCTCCTGTGAGTCCAGTTTTAGATTCCGATGCCACACATCAGGTTTACTGTATACCTTGCACCTTCTTATTGACGATAAAACACAGAAATTGCTTCGGAATTTAATTCAAAAGACACAATGCCGACTTTAGTAAGAGATGACTGACACTCTACCTATCTATGATTTGAACCCCATCTGTGAGTCCAGTTTTAGATTCCGATGCTTCACTTCAGGTTTACTGTATCCCTTGGACTTTCTCATTGACCATGAAACACAGAAATTGCATCCGAATATTATACAAAAGGGACAATGCAGACGTAAGTACAAGAGGACTGACACTCTCGTTTTCTGTGATTTGAACCTCTCCTGTGAGTCCAGTTTTAGATTTCGATGCTTCACTTCAGGTATACAGTATATCTTGCACCTTCTTATTGACGATGAAACATAGAAATTGCATCGGAATTAAATTCAAAAGGCACAAGCGACTTAAGTACAAGAGTACTGACACTCTAACTCTATATGATTTGAACCTCTCCTGTGAGTCCAGGTATAGATTCCGATGCTTCACTTCAGGCTTACTGTTTACCTTGCACCTTCGTATTCACGATGAAACACAGAAATTGCATCGGAATTAAATTCAAAAGGCACAATCCCAACTTAACTACAAGAGGACTGACACTCTAACTATCTATGATTTGAACCTCTCCTGTGAGTCCAGTTTTAGATTCCGATGCTTCACTTAAGGTTTACTGTATCCCTTCGACTTTCTTATTGACGATGAAACACAGAAATTGCATCCGAATTTAATACAAAAGGCACAATGCCGACTTAAGTACAAGACGACTGACACTCTCACTTTCTATGATTTGAACCTCTCCTGTGAGCCCAGTCTTAGATTCCGACGCTTCAGTTCAGGTTTACTGTATACCTTGCACCGTCTTATTGACGATGAAACACAAAAATTGCATCGGAATTAAATTCAAAAGGCACAATGCCGACTGAAGTACAAGGGGACTGACACTCTAACTTTCTATAATTTGAACCTCTCCTGTGAGTACAGTTTCAGATTCCGATGCTTCACTTCAGGTTTACTGTATACCTTGCACCTTCTTATTGACGAGGAAACACAGAAATTGTATCGGAATTAAATTCAAAAGGCACAATGCCTAATTAAGTACAAGAGGACGGACACTCTAACTCTCTATGATTTGAACCTCTCCTGTGAGTCCAGTTTAGGATTCCGATGCTTCACGTCCGGTTTACTGTATACTTTGCACCTTCTTATTGACGATGAGACACAGAAATTGCATCGGAATTAAATTCAAAAGACACAATGCCGACTTAAGTACAAGAGGACTGACACTCTAATTATCTATGGTTTGAACCTCTCCTGTGAGTCCAGCTTCAGATTCCGATGCTACACTTCAGGTTTACTGTATTCCTTGGACCTTCTTATTGACGATGGAACACAGAAATTGCATCCGAATTTAATACAAAAGGCACCATGCCGACTTAAGTACAAGAGTACTGACACTCTAACTCTCTATGATTTGAACCTCTCCTGTGAGTCCAGGTATAGATTCCGATGCTTCACTTCAGGATTACTGTATACCTTGCAGCTTCGTATTGACGATGAAACACAGAAATTGCATCGGAATTAAATTCAAAAGGCACAATGCCAACTTAAGTACAAGAGGACTGACACTCTAACTATCTATGATTTGAACCTCTCCTGTGAGTCCAGTTTTAGATTCCGATGCTTCACTTAAGGTTTACTGTATCCCTTCGACCTTCTTATTGACGATGAAACACAGAAATTGCATCCGAATTTAATACAAAAGGCACAATGCCGACTTAAGTACAAGAGGACTGACACTCTCACTTTCTATGATTTGAACCTCTCCTGTGAGCCCTGTTTTAGATTCCGACGCTTCAATTCAGGTTTACTGTATACCTTGCAAAGTCTTATTGACGATGAAACACAGAAATTGCATCGGAATTAAATTCAAAAGGCACAATCCCGACTGAAATACAAGAGGACTGACACTCTAACTTTCTATGATTTGAACCTCTCCTGTGAGTACAGTTTCTGACTCCGATGCTTCACTTAAGGTTTACTGAATCCCTTAGACCTTCTTATTGACGATGAAACACAGAAAATGCATCCGAATTTAATACAAAAGAACAATGCCAACTTAAGTACAACAGGACTGATACTCTAACTCTCTATGATTTGAACCTCTCCTGTGAGTCCAGTTTTAGATTCCGATGCCACACATCAGGTTTACTGTATACCTTGCACCTTCTTATTGACGATAAAACACAGAAATTGCTTCGGAATTTAATTCAAAAGACACAATGCCGACTTTAGTAAGAGATGACTGACACTCTAACTATCTATGATTTGAACCCCATCTGTGAGTCCAGTTTTAGATTCCGATGCTTCACTTCAGGTTTACTGTATCCCTTGGACCTTCTCATTGACGATGAAACACAGAAATTGCATCCGAATATTATACAAAAGGGACAATGCAGACTTAAGTACAAGAGGACTGACACTCTCGTTTTCTGTGATTTGAACCTTTCCTGCGAGTCCAGTTTTAGATTTCGATGCTTCACTTCAGGTTTACTGTATATCTTGCACCTTCTTATTGACGATGAAACACAGAAATTGCATCGGAATTAAATTCAAAAGTCACAATGCCGACTTCATTACAAGAGGACTGACACTCTAACTAACTATGATTTGAACCTCTCCTGTGAGTCCAGTTTTAGATTCCGATGCTTCACTTAAGGCTTACTGTATCCCTTGGGCCTTCTTATAGACGATGAAACACAGAAATTGCATCCGAATTTAATACAAAAGCACAATGCCGACTTAAGTACAAGAGGACCGACACTCTCACTTTCTATGATTTGAACCTCTCCTGTGAGCCCAGTTTTAGATTCCGACGCTTCAATTCAGGTTTACTGTATACCTTGCACCGTCTTATTGACGATGAAACACAAAAATTGCAACGGAATTAAATTCAAAAGGCACAATGCCGTCGTAAATACAAGAGGACTGACACTCTAATTTTCTATGATTTGACCCTCTCCTGTGAGCCCAGTATTAGATTCCGACGCTTCAATTCAGGTCTACTGTATACCTTGCACCGTCTTATTGACGATGAAACACAGAAATTGCTTCAGAATTTAATTCAAAAGACACAATGCCGACTTTAGTAAGAGATGACTGACACTCTAACTATCTTTGATTTGAACCCCATCTGCGAGTCCAGTTTTAGATTCCGATGCTTCACTTCAGGTTTACTGTATCCCTTGGACCTTCTCATTGACGATGAAACACAGAAATTGCATCCGAATATTATACAAAAGGGACAATGCAGACCTAAGTACAAGAGGACTGACACTCTCGTTTTCTGTGATTTGAACCTTTCCTGTGAGTCCAGTTTTAGATTTCGATGCTTCACTTCAGGTTTACTGTATATCTTGCACCTTCTTATTGACGATGAAACATAGAAATTGCATCGGAATTAAATTCAAAACTCACAATGCCGACTTAAGTACAAGAGGACTGACACTCTAACTCTCTATGATTTGAACCTCTCCTGTGAGTCCAGTTTTAGATTCCGATGCTTCACTTAAGGTTTACTGTACCCCTTGGACCTTCTTATTGACGATGAAACACAGAAAATGCATCCGAATTTAATACAAAAGAACAATGCCAACTTAAGTACATGAGGACGGACACTCTAACTCTCTATGATTTGAACCTCTCCTGTGAGTACAGTTTCTGACTCCGATGCTTCACTTAAGGTTTACTGAATCCCTTGGACCTTCTTATTGACGATGAAACACAGAAATTTTATCCGAATTTAATACAAAAGGCACCATGCCGACTTAAGTACAAGAGGACTGACACTCTCACTTTCTCTGATTTGAACCTCTCCTGTGAGTCCAGTTTTAGATTCCGATGCTTCACATCATGTTTACTGTATACCTTGAACCTTCATATTGACGATGAAACACAGAAATTGCATCGGAATTAAATTCAAAAGTCACAATGCCGACTTAATTACAAGAGGACTGACACTCTAACTATCTATGATTTGAACCTCTCCTGTGAGTCCAGTTTTAGATTCCGATGCTTCACTTAAGGTTTACTGTATCCCTTGGACCTTCTTATTGACGATGAAACACAGAAAATGCATCCGAATTTAATACAAAAGAACAATGCCAACTTAAGTACAAGAGGACTGATACTCTAACTCTCTATGATTTGAACCTCTCCTGTGAGTCCAGTTTTAGATTCCGATGCCACACATCAGGTTTACTGTATACCTTGCACCTTCTTATTGACGATAAAACACAGAAATTGCTTCGGAATTTAATTCAAAAGACACAATGCCGACTTTAGTAAGAGATGACTGACACTCTAACTATCTATGATTTGAACCCCATCTGTGAGTCCAGTTTTAGATTCCGATGCTTCACTTCAGGTTTACTGTATCCCTTGGACCTTCTCATTGACGATGAAACACAGAAATTGCATCCGAATATTATACAAAAGGGACAATGCAGACTTAAGTACAAGAGGACTGACACTCTCGTTTTCTGTGATTTGAACCTTTCCTGTGAGTCCAGTTTTAGATTTCGATGCTTCACTTCAGGTTTACTGTATTTCTTGCACCTTCTTATTGACGATGAAACATAGAAATTGCATCGGAATTAAATTCAAAACTCACAATGCCGACGTAAGTACAAGAGGACTGACACTCTAACTCTCTATGATTTGAACCTCTCCTGTGAGTCCAGGTATAGATTCCGATGCTTCACTTCAGGTTTACTGTATACCTTGCACCTTCTTATTGACGATGAAACACAGAAATTGCATCGGAATTAAATTCAAAAGGCACAATGCTGACTGAAATACAAGAGGACTGACACTCTAACTTTCTATGATTTGAACCTCTCCTGTGAGTACAGTTTCTGATTCCGATGCTTCACTTAAGGTTTACTGAATCCCTTGGACCTTCTTATTGACGATGAAACACAGAAATTGCATCCGAATTTAATACAAAAGGCACAATGCCGACTTAAGTACAAGACGACTGACACTCTCACTTTCTATGATTTCAACCTCTCCTGTGAGCCTAGTTTTAGATTCTGACGCTTCAATTCAGGTTTACTGTATACCTTGCACCGTCTTCTTGCCGATGAAACTCAAAAATTGCTTTGGAATTAAATTCAAAATGCACAATGCCGACTGAAATACAAGAGGACTGACCCTCTAACTTTCTATGATTTGAACCTCTCCTGTGAGCCCAGTATTAGATTCCGACGCTTCAATTCAGGTCTACTGTATACCTTGCACCGTCTTATTGACGATGAAACACAAAAATTGCATCGGAATTAAATTCAAAAGGCACATTGCTGACTGAAATACAAGAGGACTGACACTCTAACTTTCTATGATTTGAACCTCTCCTGTGAGTACAGTTTCTGATTCCGATGCTTCACTTAAGGTTTACTGAATCCCTTGGACCTTCTTATTGACGATGAAACACAGAAATTTTATCCGAATTTAATACAAAAGGCACCATGCCGACTTAAGTACAAGAGGACTGACACTCTCACTTTCTCTGATTTGAACCTCTCCTGTGAGTCCAGTTTTAGATTCCGATGCTTCACATCAGGTTTACTGTATACCTTGAACCTTCATATTGACGATGAAACACAGAAATTGCATCGGAATTAAATTCAAAAGTCACAATGCCGACTTAATTACAAGAGGACTGACACTCTAACTATCTATGATTTGAACCTCTCCTGTGAGTCCAGTTTTAGATTCCGATGCTTCACTTAAGGCTTACTGTATCCCTTGGGCCTTCTTATTGACGACGAAACACAGAAATTGCATCCGAATTTAATACAAAAGCACAATGCCGACTTAAGTACAAGAGGACCGACACTCTCACTTTCTATGATTTGAACCTCTCCTGTGAGCCCAGTTTTAGATTCCGACGCTTCAATTCAGGTTTACTGTATACCTTGCAGCGTCTTATTGACGATGAAACACAAAAATTGCAACGGAATTAAATTCAAAAGGCACAATGCCGTCGTAAATACAAGAGGACTGACACTCTAACTTTCTATGATTTGACCCTCTCCTGTGAGCCCAGTATTAGATTCCGACGCTTCAATTCAGGTCTACTGTATACCTTGCACCGTCTTATTGACGATGAAACACAGAAATTGTTTCAGAATTTAATTCAAAAGACACAATGCCGACTTTAGTAAGAGATGACTGACACTCTAACTATCTATGATTTGAACCCCATCTGTGAGTCCAGTTTTAGATTCCGATGCTTCACTTCAGGTTTACTGTATCCCTTGGACCTTCTCATTGACGATGAAACACAGAAATTGCATCCGAATATTATACAAAAGGGACAATGCAGACTTAAGTACAAGAGGACTGACACTCTCGTTTTCTGTGATTTGAACCTTTCCTGTGAGTCCAGTTTTAGATTTCGATGCTTCACTTCAGGTTTACTGTATTTCTTGCACCTTCTTATTGACGATGAAACATAGAAATTGCATCGGAATTAAATTCAAAACTCACAATGCCGACGTAAGTACAAGAGGACTGACACTCTAACTCTCTATGATTTGAACCTCTCCTGTGAGTCCAGGTATAGATTCCGATGCTTCACTTCAGGTTTACTGTATACCTTGCACCTTCTTATTGACGATGAAACACAGAAATTGCATCGGAATTAAATTCAAAAGGCACAATGCTGACTGAAATACAAGAGGACTGACACTCTAACTTTCTATGATTTGAACCTCTCCTGTGAGTACAGTTTCTGATTCCGATGCTTCACTTAAGGTTTACTGAATCCCTTGGACCTTCTTATTGACGATGAAACACAGAAATTGCATCCGAATTTAATACAAAAGGCACAATGCCGACTTAAGTACAAGACGACTGACACTCTCACTTTCTATGATTTCAACCTCTCCTGTGAGCCTAGTTTTAGATTCCGACGCTTCAATTCAGGTTTACTGTATACCTTGCACCGTCTTCTTGACGATGAAACACAAAAATTGCTTTGGAATTAAATTCAAAATGCACAATGCCGACTGAAATACAAGAGGACTGACCCTCTAACTTTCTATGATTTGAACCTCTCCTGTGAGCCCAGTATTAGATTCCGACGCTTCAATTCAGGTCTACTGTATACCTTGCACCGTCTTATTGACGATGAAACACAAAAATTGCATCGGAATTAAATTCAAAAGGCACAATGCCGACTGAAGTACAAGAGGACTTACACTCTAGCTTTCTATGATTTGAACCTCTCCTGTGAGTCCAGTTTCAGATTCCGATGCTTCACTTCAGGTTTACTGTATTTTTTGGACCTTCTTATTGATGATGAAACACAGAAATTGCATCCGAATTTAATACAAAAGGCACAATGCCGACTTAAATACAAGAGGACTGACACTCTCACTTTCTATGATTTGAACCTCTCCTGTGAGTCCAGTTTTAGATTCCGATGCTTCACTTCAAGTTTACTGTATACCTTGAACTTTCATATTGACGATGAAACACAGAAATTGCATCGGAATTAAATTCAAAAGTCACAATGCTGACTTAATTACAAGAGGACTGACACTCTAACTATGTATGATTTGAACCACTCCTGTGAGACCAGTTTTAGATTCCGATGCTTCACTTAAGGCTTACTGTGTCCCTTGGGCCTTCTTATAGACGATGAAAACAGAAATTGCATCCGAATTTAATACAAAAGCACAATGCCGACTTAAGTTCAAGAGGACCGACACTCTCACTTTCTATGATTTGAACCTCTCCTGTGAGCATAGTTTTAGATTCCGACGCTTCAATTCAGGTGTACTGTATACCTTGCACCGTCTTATTGACGATGAAACACAAAAATTGCAACGGAATTAAATTCAAAAGGCACAATGCCGTCGTAAATACAAGAGGACTGACACTCTAACTTTCTATGATTTGACCCTCTCCTGTGAGCCCAGTATTAGATTCCGACGCTTCAATTCAGGTCTACTGTATACCTTGCACCGTCTTATTGACGATGAAACACAGAAATTGCTTCAGAATTTAATTCAAAAGACACAATGCCGACTTTAGTAAGAGATGACTGACACTCTTACTATCTATGATTTGAACCCCATCTGTGAGTCCAGTTTTAGATTCCGATGCTTCACTTCAGGTTTACTGTATCCCTTGGACCTTCTCATTGACGATGAAACACAGAAATTGCATCCGAATATTATACAAAAGGGACAATGCAGACTTAAGTACAAGAGGACTGACACTCTCGTTTTCTGTGATTTGAACCTTTCCTGTGAGTCCAGTTTTAGATTTCGATGCTTCACTTCAGGTTTACTGTATATCTTGCACCTTCTTATTGACGATGAAACATAGAAATTGCATCGGAATTAAATTCAAAACTCACAATGCCGACTTAAGTACAAGAGGACAGACACTCTAACTCTCTATGATTTGAACCTCTCCTGTGAGTCCAGTTTTAGATTCCGATGCTTCACTTCAGGTTTACTGTATATCTTGCACATTCTTATTGACGATGAAACATAGAAATTGCATCGGAATTAATTTCAAAAGGCACAATGCCAACTGAAATACAAGAGGACTGACACCCTAACTTTCCATGATTTGAACCTCTCCTGTGAGTACAGTTTCGGATTCCGATGCTTCACTTAAGGTTTACTGAATCCCTTGGACCTTCTTATTGACGATGAAACACAGAAATTGCATCCGAATTTAATACAAAAGGCACAATGCCGACTTAAGTACAAGACGACTGACACTCTCACTTTCTATGATTTCAACCTCTCCTGTGAGCCTAGTTTTAAATTCCGACGCTTCAATTCAGGTTTACTGTATACCTTGCACCGTCTTCTTGACGATGAAACACAAAAGTTGCATTGGAATTAAATTCAAAATGCACAATGCCGACTGAAATACAAGAGGACTGACACTCTAACTTTCTATGATTTGAACCTCTCCTGTGAGCCCAGTATTAGATTCCGACGCTTCAATTCAGGTCTACTGTATACCTTGCACCGTCTTATTGACGATGAAACACAAAAATTGCATCGGAATTAAATTCAAAAGGCACAATGCCGACTGAAGTACAAGAGGACATACACTCTAGCTTTCTATGATTTGAACCTCTCCTGTGAGTCCAGTTTCAGATTCCGATGCTTCACTTCAGGTTTGCTGTATGTTTTGGACCTTCTTATTGATGATGAAACACAGAAATTGCATCCGAATTTAATACAAAAGGCACAATGCCGACTTAAGTACAAGAGGACTGACACTCTCACTTTCTATGATTTGAACCTCTCCTGTGAGTCCAGTTTTAGATTCCGATGCTTCACTTCAAGTTTACTGTATACCTTGAACTTTCATATTGACGACGAAACACAGAAATTGCATCGGAATTAAATTCAAAAGCCACAATGCTGACTTAATTTCAAGAGGACTGACACTCTAACTATCTATGATTTGAACCTCTCCTGTGAGTCCAGTTTTAGATTCCGATGCTTCACTTAAGGCTTACTGTATCCCGTGGGCCTTCTTATAGACGATGAAACACAGAAATTGCATCCGAATTTAATACAAAAGCACAATGCCGACTTAAGTACAAGAGGACCGACACTCTCACTTTCTATGATTTGAAACTCTCCTGTGAGCCCAGTTTTAGATTCCGACGCTTTAATTCAGGTTTACTGTATACGTTGCACCGTCTTATTGACGATGAAACACAAAAATTGCATCGGAATTAAATTCAAAAGGCACAATGCCGTCGTAAATACAAGAGGACTGACACTCTAACTTTCTATGATTTGACCCTCTCCTGTGAGCCCAGTATTAGATTCCGACGCTTCAATTGAGGTCTACTGTATACCTTGCACCGTCTTATTGACGATGAAACACAGAAATTGCTTCCGAATTTAATTCAAAAGACACAATGCCGACTTTAGTAAGAGATGACTGACACTCTAACTATCTATGACTTGAACCCCATCTGTGAGTCCAGTTTTAGATTCCGATGCTTCACTTCAGGTTTACTGTATCCCTTGGACCTTCTCATTGACGATGAAACACAGATATTGCATCCGAATATTATACAAAAGGGACAATGCAGACTTAAGTACAAGAGGACTGGCACTCTCGTTTTCTGTGATTTGAACCTTTCCTGTGAGTCAAGTTTTAGATTTCGATGCTTCACTTCAGGTTTACTGTATATCTTGCACCTTCTTATTGACGATGAAACATAGAAATTGCATCGGAATTAAATTCAAAACTCACAATGCCGACTTAAGTACAAGAGGACTGACACTCTAACTCTCTATGATTTGAACCTCTCCTGTGAGTCCAGTTTTAGATTCCGATGCTTCACTTCAGGTTTACTGTATATCTTGCACATTCTTATTGACGATGAAACATAGAAATTGCATCGGAATTAAATTCAAAAGGCACAATGCCAAATGAAATACAAGAGGACTGACACTCTAACTTTCTATGATTTGAACCTCTCCTGTGAGTACAGTTTCTGATTCCGATGCTTCACTTAAGGTTTACTGAATCCCTTGGACCTTCTTATTGACGATGAAACACAGATATTTTATCCGAATTTAATACAAAAGGCACAATGCCGACTTAAGTACAAGACGACTGACACTCTCACTTTCTATAATTTGAACCTCTCCTGTGAGTACAGTTTCAGATTCCGATGCTTCACTTCAGGTTTACTGTATACCTTGCACCTTCTTATTGACGAGGAAACACAGAAATTGTATCGGAATTAAATTCAAAAGGCACAATGCCTAATTAAGTACAAGAGGACGGACACTCTAACACTCTATGATTTGAACCTCTCCTGTGAGTCCAGTTTAGGTTTCCGATGCTTCACTTCCAGTTTACTGTATACCTTGCACCTTCTTATTGACGATGAGACACAGAAATTGCATCGGAATTAAATTCAAAAGACACAATGCCGACTTAAGTACAAGAGGACTGACACTCTAATTATCTATGATTTGAACCCCTCCTGTGAGTCCAGCTTCAGATTCCGATGCTTCACTTCAGGTTTACTGTATTCCTTGGACCCTCTTATTTACGATGAAACACAGAAATTGCATCCGAATTTAATACAAAAGGCACCATGCCGACTTAAGTACAAGAGGACTGACACTCTCACTTTCTATGATTTGAACCTCTCCTGTGAGTCCAGTTTTAGATTGCGATGCTTCACATCAGGTTTACTGTATACCTTGAACCTTCATATTGACGATGAAACACAGAAATTGCATCGGAATTAAATTCAAAAGTCACAATGCCGACTTAATTACAAGAGGACTGACACTCTAACTATCTATGATTTGAACCTCTCCTGTGAGTCCAGTTTTAGATTCCGATGCTTCACTTAAGGTTTACTGTATCCCTTGGACCTTCTTATTGACGATGAAACACAGAAAATGCATCCGAATTTAATACAAAAGAACAATGCCAACTTAAGTACAAGAGGACTGATACTCTAACTCTCTATGATTTGAACCTCTCCTGTGAGTCCAGTTCTAGATTCCGATGCCACACATCAGGTTTACTGTATACCTTGCACCTTCTTATTGACGATAAAACACAGAAATTGCTTCGGAATTTAATTCAAAAGACACAATGCCGACTTTAGTAAGAGATGACTGACACTCTAATTATCTATGATTTGAACCCCATCTGTGAGTCCAGTTTTAGATTCCGATGCTTCACTTCAGGTTTACTGTATCCCTTGGACCTTCTCATTGACGATGAAACACAGAAATTGCATCCGAATATTATACAAAAGGGACAATGCAGACTTAAGTACAAGAGGACTGACACTCTCGTTTTCTGTGATTTGAACCTTTCCTGTGAGTCCAGTTTTAGATTTCGATGTTTCACTTCAGGTTTACTGTATATCTTGCACCTTCTTATTGACGATGAAACATAGAAATTGCATCGGAATTAAATTCAAAACTCACAATGCCGACGTAAGTACGAGAGGACTGACACTCTAACTCTCTATGATTTGAACCTCTCCTGTGAGTCCAGGTATAGATCCCGATGCTTCACTTCAGGTTTACTGTATACCTTGCACCTTCTTATTGACGATGAAACACAGAAATTGCATCGGAATTAAATTCAAAAGGCACAATGCTGACTGAAATACAAGAGGACTGACACTCTCACTTTGTATGATTTGAACCTCTCCTGTGAGTACAGTTTCTGATTCCGATGCTTCACTTAAGGTTTACTGAATCCCTTGGACCTTCTTATTGACGATGAAACACAGAAATTGCATCCGAATTTAATACAAAAGGCACAATGCCGACTTAAGTACAAGACGACTGACACTCTCACTTTCTATGATTTCAACCTCTCCTGTGAGCCTAGTTTTAGATTCCGACGCTTCAATTCAGGTTTACTGTATACCTTGCACCGTCTTCTTGACGATGAAACACAAAAATTGCTTTGGAATTAAATTCAAAATGCACAATGCCGACTGAAATACAAGAGGACTGACCCTCTAACTTTCTATGATTTGAACCTCTCCTGTGAGCCCAGTATTAGATTCCGACGCTTCAATTCAGGTCTACTGTATACCTTGCACCGTCTTATTGACGATGAAACACAAAAATTGCATCGGAATTAAATTCAAAAGGCACAATGCCAACTGAAGTACAAGAGGACTTACACTCTAGCTTTCTATGATTTGAACCTCTCCTGTGAGTCCAGTTTCAGATTCCGATGCTTCACTTCAGGTTTACTGTATTTTTTGGACCTTCTTATTGATGATGAAACACAGAAATTGCATCCGAATTTAATACAAAAGGCACAATGCCGACTTAAGTACAAGAGGACTGACACTCTCACTTTCTATGATTTGAACCTCTCCTGTGAGTCCAGTTTTAGATTCCGATGCTTCACTTAAGTTTACTGTATACCTTGAACTTTCATATTGACGATGAAACACAGAAATTGCATCGGAATTAAATTCAAAAGTCACAATGCTGACTTAATTACAAGAGGACTGACACTCTAACTATCTATGATTTGAACCTCTCCTGTGAGTTCAGTTTTAGATTCCGATGCTTCACTTAAGGCTTACTGTATCCCTTGGGCCTTCTTATAGACGATGAAACACAGAAATTGCATCCGAATTTAATACAAAAGCACAATGCCGACTTAAGTACAAGAGGACCGACACTCTCACTTTCTATGATTTGAAACTCTCCTGTGAGAACAGTTTTAGATTCCGACGCTTCAATTCAGGTTTACTGTATACCTTGCACCGTCTTATTGACGATGAAACACAAAAATTGCATCGGAATTAAATTCAAAAGGCACAATGCCGTCGTAAATACAAGAGGACAGACACTCTAACTTTCTATGATTTGACCCTCTCCTGTGAGCCCAGTATTAGATTCCGACGCTTCAATTCAGGTCTACTGTATACCTTGCACCGTGTTATTGACGATGAAACACAGAAATTGCTTCAGAATGTAATTCAAAAGACACAATGCCGACTTTAGTAAGAGATGACTGACACTCTAACTATCTATGATTTGAACCCCATCTGTGAGTCCAGTTTTAGATTCCGATGCTTCACTTCAGGTTTACTGTATCCCTTGGACCTTCTCATTGACGATGAAACACAGAAATTGCATCCGAATATTATACAAAAGGGACAATGCAGACTTAAGTACAAGAGGACTGACACTCTCGTTTTCTGTGATTTGAACCTTTCCTGTGAGTCCAGTTTTAGATTTCGATGCTTCACTTCAGGTTTACTGTATATCTTGCACCTTCTTATTCACGATGAAACATAGAATTTGGATCGGAATTAAATTCAAAACTCACAATGCCGACTAAAGTACAAGAGGACTGACACTCTAATTCTCTATGATTTGAACCTCTCCTGTGAGTCCAGTTTTAGATTCCGATGCTTCACTTCAGGTTTACTGTATATCTTGCACATTCTTATTGACGATGAAACATAGAAATTGCATCGGAATTAAATTCAAAAGGCACAATGCCAACTGAAATACAAGAGGACTGACACTCTAACTTTCTATGATTTGAACCTCTCCTGGGAGTACAGTTTCTGATTCCGATGCTTCACTTAAGGTTTACTGAATCCCTTGGACCTTCTCATTAACGATGAAAAACAGAAATTGCATCCGAATATTATACAAAAGGGACATTGCAGACATAAGTACAAGAGGACTGACACTCTCGTTTTCTGTGATTTGAACCTTTCCTGTGAGTCCAGTTTAAGATTTCGATGCTTCACTTCAGGTTTACTGTATATCTTGCACCATCTTATTGACGATGAAACATAGAAATTGCATCGGAATTAAATTCAAAACTCACAATGCCGACTTAAGTACAAGAGGACTGACACTCTAACTCTCTATGATTTGAACCTCTCCTGTGAGTCCAGTTTAGGATTCCGATGCTTCACTTCCGGTTTACTGTATACCTTGCACCTTCTTATTGACGATGAGACACAGAAATTGCATCGGAAATAAATTCAAAAGACACAATGCCGACTTAACTACAAGAGGACTGACACTCTAACTATCTATGATTTGAACCTCTCCTGTGAGTCCAGTTTTGGATTCCGATGCTTCACTTAAGGTTTACTGTAACCCTTGGACCTTCTTATTGACGTTGATGTACAGAAATTGCATCCGAATTTAATACAAAAGGCACAATGCCGACTTAAGTAAAAGAGGACTGAAACTATCACTTTCTATGATTTGAACCTCTCCTGTGAGTCCAGTTTTAGATTCCGATGCTTCACCTCAGCTTTACTGTATACCTTGCACCTTCTTATTGACGATGAAACACAGAAATTGCATCGGAATTAAATTCAAAAGGCACAATGCCGACTTAAGTACAAGAGGACTGACACTCTAACCCTCTACGATCTGAACCTCTCCTGTGAGTCCAGTTTTAGATCGCGATGTAACACATCATGTTTACTGTATACCTTGCTCCTTCTTATTGACGATGAAACACAAAAATTGCATCGGAATTAAATTCAAAAGGCACAATGCCGACGGAAATACAAGAGGACTGACACTCTAACTTTCTGTGATTTGAACCTCTCCTGTGAGTCCAGCTTCAGATTCCGATGCTTCACTTCAGGTTCACTGTATTCCTTGGACCTTCTTATTGACGATGAAACACAGAAATTGCATGCGAATTTAATACAAAAGGCACCATGCCGACTTAAGTACAAGAGGACTGACACTCTCACTTTCTATGATTTGAACCTCTCCTGTGAGTCCAGTTTTAGATTCCGATGCTTCACTTCAGGTTTACTGTATACCTTGAACCTTCATATTGACGATGAAACACAGAAATTGCATCAGAATTAAATTCAAAAGTCACAATGCCGACTTAATTACAAGAGGACTGACACACTAACTATCCATGATTTGAACCTCTCCTGTGAGTCCAGTTTTAGATTCCGATGCTTCACTTAAGGTTTACTGTATCCCTTGGACCTTCTTATTGACGATGAAACACAGAAAATGCATCCGAATTTAATACAAAAGAACAATGCCGACTTAAGTACAAGAGGACTGATACTCTAACTCTCCATGATTTGAACCTCTCCTGTGAGTCCAGTTTTAGATTCCGATGCCACACATCAGGTTCACTGTATACCTTGCACCTTCTTTTTGACGATGAAACACAGAAATTGCTTCGGAATTTAATTCAAAAGACACAATGCCGACTTTAGTAGGAGATGACTGTCACTCTAACTATCTATGATTTGAACCCCATCTGTGAGTCCAGTTTTAGATTCCGATGCTTCACTTCAGGTTTACTGTATACCTTGCACCTTCTTATTGACGATGAAACACAGAAATTGCATCGGAATTAAATTCAAAAGGCACAATGCCAACTTAAGTACAAGAGGACTGACACTCTAACTATCTATGATTTGAACCTCTCCTGTGAGTCCATTTTTAGATTCCGATGCTTCACTTAAGGTTTACTGTACCCCTTCGACCTTCTTATTGACGATGAAACACAGAAATTGCATCCGAATTTAATACAAAAGGGACAATGCCGACTTAAGTACAAGAGGACTGACACTCTCACTTTCTATGATTTGAACATCTCCTGTGAGCCCAGTTTTAGATTCCGACGCTTCAATTCAGGTATACTGTATACCTTGCAAAGTCTTATTGACGATGAAACACAAAAATTGCATCGGAATTAAATTCAAAAGGCACAATGCTGACTGAAATACAAGAGGACTGACACTCTAACTTTCTATGATTTGAATCTCTCCTGTGAGTACAGTTTCTGATTCCGATGCTTCACTTAAGGTTTACTGAATCCCTTGGACCTTCTTATTGACGATGAAACACAGAAATTGCATCCGAATTTAATACAAAAGGCACAATGCCGACTTAAGTACAGGACGACTGACACTCTCACTTTCTATGATTTGAACCACTTCTGTGAGCCTAGTTTTAGATTCCGACGCTTCAATTCAGGTTTACTGTATACCTTGCACCGTCTTATTGACGATGAAACACAAAAATTGCATCGGAATTAAATTCAAAAGGCACAATGCCAACTGAAGTACAAGAGGACTTACACTCTAGCTTTCTATGATTTGAACCTCTCCTGTGAGTCCAGTTTCAGATTCCGATGCTTCACTTCAGGTTTACTGTATTTTTTGGACCTTCTTATTGATGATGAAACACAGAAATTGCATCCGAATTTAATACAAAAGGCACAATGCCGACTTAAGTACAAGAGGACTGACACTCTCACTTTCTATGATTTGAACCTCTCCTGTGAGTCCAGTTTTAGATTCCGATGCTTCACTTAAGTTTACTGTATACCTTGAACTTTCATATTGACGATGAAACACAGAAATTGCATCGGAATTAAATTCAAAAGTCACAATGCTGACTTAATTACAAGAGGACTGACACTCTAACTATCTATGATTTGAACCTCTCCTGTGAGTTCAGTTTTAGATTCCGATGCTTCACTTAAGGCTTACTGTATCCCTTGGGCCTTCCTATAGACGATGAAACACAGAAATTGCATCCGAATTTAATACAAAAGCACAATGCCGACTTAAGTACAAGAGGACCGACACTCTCACTTTCTATGATTTGAAACTCTCCTGTGAGCCCAGTTTTAGATTCCGACGCTTTAATTCAGGTTTACTGTATACGTTGCACCGTCTTATTGACGATGAAACACAAAAATTGCATCGGAATTAAATTCAAAAGGCACAATGCCGTCGTAAATACAAGAGGACTGACACTCTAACTTTCTATGATTTGACCCTCTCCTGTGAGCCCAGTATTAGATTCCGACGCTTCAATTGAGGTCTACTGTATACCTTGCACCGTCTTATTGACGATGAAACACAGAAATTGCTTCAGAATTTAATTCAAAAGACACAATGCCGACTTTAGTAAGAGATGACTGACACTCTATCTATGACTTGAACCCCATCTGTGAGTCCAGTTTTAGATTCCGATGCTTCACTTCAGGTTTACTGTATCCCTTGGACCTTCTCATTGACGATGAAACACAGATATTGCATCCGAATATTATACAAAAGGGACAATGCAGACTTAAGTACAAGAGGACTGACACTCTCGTTTTCTGTGATTTGAACCTTTCCTGTGAGTCAAGTTTTAGATTTCGATGCTTCACTTCAGGTTTACTGTATATCTTGCACCTTCTTATTGACGATGAAACATAGAAATTGCATCGGAATTAAATTCAAAACTCACAATGCCGACTTAAGTACAAGAGGACTGACACTCTAACTCTCTATGATTTGAACCTCTCCTGTGAGTCCAGTTTTAGATTCCGATGCTTCACTTCAGGTTTACTGTATATCTTGCACATTCTTATTGACGATGAAACATAGAAATTGCATCGGAATTAAATTCAAAAGGCACAATGCCAAATGAAATACAAGAGGACTGACACTCTAACTTTCTATGATTTGAACCTCTCCTGTGAGTACAGTTTCTGATTCCGATGCTTCACTTAAGGTTTACTGAATCCCTTGGACCTTCTTATTGACGATGAAACACAGATATTTTATCCGAATTTAATACAAAAGGCACAATGCCGACTTAAGTACAAGACGACTGACACTCTCACTTTCTATAATTTGAACCTCTCCTGTGAGTACAGTTTCAGATTCCGATGCTTCACTTCAGGTTTACTGTATACCTTGCACCTTCTTATTGACGAGGAAACACAGAAATTGTATCGGAATTAAATTCAAAAGGCACAATGCCTAATTAAGTACAAGAGGACGGACACTCTAACACCCTATGATTTGAACCTCTCCTGTGAGTCCAGTTTAGGTTTCCGATGCTTCACTTCCAGTTTACTGTATACCTTGCACCTTCTTATTGACGATGAGACACAGAAATTGCATCGGAATTAAATTCAAAAGACACAATGCCGACTTAAGTACAAGAGGACTGACACTCTAATTATCTATGATTTGAACCCCTCCTGTGAGTCCAGCTTCAGATTCCGATGCTTCACTTCAGGTTTACTGTATTCCTTGGACCCTCTTATTTACGATGAAACACAGAAATTGCATCCGAATTTAATACAAAAGGCACCATGCCGACTTAAGTACAAGAGGACTGACACTCTCACTTTCTATGATTTGAACCTCTCCTGTGAGTCCAGTTTTAGATTGCGATGCTTCACATCAGGTTTACTGTATACCTTGAACCTTCATATTGACGATGAAACACAGAAATTGCATCGGAATTAAATTCAAAAGTCACAATGCCGACTTAATTACAAGAGGACTGACACTCTAACTATCTATGATTTGAACCTCTCCTGTGAGTCCAGTTTTAGATTCCGATGCTTCACTTAAGGTTTACTGTATCCCTTGGACCTTCTTATTGACGATGAAACACAGAAAATGCATCCGAATTTAATACAAAAGAACAATGCCAACTTAAGTACAAGAGGACTGATACTCTAACTCTCTATGATTTGAACCTCTCCTGTGAGTCCAGTTTTAGATTCCGATGCCACACATCAGGTTTACTGTATACCTTGCACCTTCTTATTGACGATAAAACACAGAAATTGCTTCGGAATTTAATTCAAAAGACACAATGCCGACTTTAGTAAGAGATGACTGACCTCTAATTATCTATGATTTGAACCCCATCTGTGAGTCCAGTTTTAGATTCCGATGCTTCACTTCAGGTTTACTGTATCCCTTGGACCTTCTCATTGACGATGAAACACAGAAATTGCATCCGAATATTATACAAAAGGGACAATGCAGACTTAAGTACAAGAGGACTGACACTCTCGTTTTCTGTGATTTGAACCTTTCCTGTGAGTCCAGTTTTAGATTTCGATGTTTCACTTCAGGTTTACTGTATATCTTGCACCTTCTTATTGACGATGAAACATAGAAATTGCATCGGAATTAAATTCAAAACTCACAATGCCGACGTAAGTACGAGAGGACTGACACTCTAACTCTCTATGATTTGAACCTCTCCTGTGAGTCCAGGTATAGATCCCGATGCTTCACTTCAGGTTTACTGTATACCTTGCACCTTCTTATTGACGATGAAACACAGAAATTGCATCGGAATTAAATTCAAAAGGCACAATGCTGACTGAAATACAAGAGGACTGACACTCTCACTTTGTATGATTTGAACCTCTCCTGTGAGTACAGTTTCTGATTCCGATGCTTCACTTAAGGTTTACTGAATCCCTTGGACCTTCTTATTGACGATGAAACACAGAAATTGCATCCGAATTTAATACAAAAGGCACAATGCCGACTTAAGTACAAGACGACTGACACTCTCACTTTCTATGATTTCAACCTCTCCTGTGAGCCTAGTTTTAGATTCCGACGCTTCAATTCAGGTTTACTGTATACCTTGCACCGTCTTCTTGACGATGAAACACAAAAATTGCTTTGGAATTAAATTCAAAATGCACAATGCCGACTGAAATACAAGAGGACTGACCCTCTAACTTTCTATGATTTGAACCTCTCCTGTGAGCCCAGTATTAGATTCCGACGCTTCAATTCAGGTCTACTGTATACCTTGCACCGTCTTATTGACGATGAAACACAAAAATTGCATCGGAATTAAATTCAAAAGGCACAATGCCAACTGAAGTACAAGAGGACTTACACTCTAGCTTTCTATGATTTGAACCTCTCCTGTGAGTCCAGTTTCAGATTCCGATGCTTCACTTCAGGTTTACTGTATTTTTTGGACCTTCTTATTGATGATACACAGAAATTGCATCCGAATTTAATACAAAAGGCACAATGCCGACTTAAGTACAAGAGGACTGACACTCTCACTTTCTATGATTTGAACCTCTCCTGTGAGTCCAGTTTTAGATTCCGATGCTTCACTTAAGTTTACTGTATACCTTGAACTTTCATATTGACGATGAAACACAGAAATTGCATCGGAATTAAATTCAAAAGTCACAATGCTGACTTAATTACAAGAGGACTGACACTCTAACTATCTATGATTTGAACCTCTCCTGTGAAATCAGTTTTAGATTCCGATGCTTCACTTAAGGCTTACTGTATCCCTTGGGCCTTCTTATAGACGATGAAACACAGAAATTGCATCCGAATTTAATACAAAAGCACAATGCCGACTTAAGTACAAGAGGACCGACACTCTCACTTTCTATGATTTGAAACTCTCCTGTGAGAACAGTTTTAGATTCCGACGCTTCAATTCAGGTTTACTGTATACCTTGCACCGTCTTATTGACGATGAAACACAAAAATTGCATCGGAATTAAATTCAAAAGGCACAATGCCGTCGTAAATACAAGAGGACAGACACTCTAACTTTCTATGATTTGACCCTCTCCTGTGAGCCCAGTATTAGATTCCGACGCTTCAATTCAGGTCTACTGTATACCTTGCACCGTGTTATTGACGATGAAACACAGAAATTGCTTCAGAATGTAATTCAAAAGACACAATGCCGACTTTAGTAAGAGATGACTGACACTCTAACTATCTATGATTTGAACCCCATCTGTGAGTCCAGTTTTAGATTCCGATGCTTCACTTCAGGTTTACTGTATCCCTTGGACCTTCTCATTGACGATGAAACACAGAAATTGCATCCGAATATTATACAAAAGGGACAATGCAGACTTAAGTACAAGAGGACTGACACTCTCGTTTTCTGTGATTTGAACCTTTCCTGTGAGTCCAGTTTTAGATTTCGATGCTTCACTTCAGGTTTACTGTATATCTTGCACCTTCTTATTCACGATGAAACATAGAATTTGGATCGGAATTAAATTCAAAACTCACAATGCCGACTAAAGTACAAGAGGACTGACACTCTAATTCTCTATGATTTGAACCTCTCCTGTGAGTCCAGTTTTAGATTCCGATGCTTCACTTCAGGTTTACTGTATATCTTGCACATTCTTATTGACGATGAAACATAGAAATTGCATCGGAATTAAATTCAAAAGGCACAATGCCAACTGAAATACAAGAGGACTGACACTCTAACTTTCTATGATTTGAACCTCTCCTGGGAGTACAGTTTCTGATTCCGATGCTTCACTTAAGGTTTACTGAATCCCTTGGACCTTCTCATTAACGATGAAAAACAGAAATTGCATCCGAATATTATACAAAAGGGACATTGCAGACATAAGTACAAGAGGACTGACACTCTCGTTTTCTGTGATTTGAACCTTTCCTGTGAGTCCAGTTTTAGATTTCGATGCTTCACTTCAGGTTTACTGTATATCTTGCACCATCTTATTGACGATGAAACATAGAAATTGCATCGGAATTAAATTCAAAACTCACAATGCCGACTTAAGTACAAGAGGACTGACACTCTAACTCTCTATGATTTGAACCTCTCCTGTGAGTCCAGTTTAGGATTCCGATGCTTCACTTCCGGTTTACTGTATACCTTGCACCTTCTTATTGACGATGAGACACAGAAATTGCATCGGAAATAAATTCAAAAGACACAATGCCGACTTAACTACAAGAGGACTGACACTCTAACTATCTATGATTTGAACCTCTCCTGTGAGTCCAGTTTTGGATTCCGATGCTTCACTTAAGGTTTACTGTAACCCTTGGACCTTCTTATTGACGTTGATGTACAGAAATTGCATCCGAATTTAATACAAAAGGCACAATGCCGACTTAAGTAAAAGAGGACTGAAACTATCACTTTCTATGATTTGAACCTCTCCTGTGAGTCCAGTTTTAGATTCCGATGCTTCACCTCAGCTTTACTGTATACCTTGCACCTTCTTATTGACGATGAAACACAGAAATTGCATCGGAATTAAATTCAAAAGGCACAATGCCGACTTAAGTACAAGAGGACTGACACTCTAACCCTCTACGATTTGAACCTCTCCTGTGAGTCCAGTTTTAGATCGCGATGTAACACATCATGTTTACTGTATACCTTGCTCCTTCTTATTGACGATGAAACACAAAAATTGCATCGGAATTAAATTCAAAAGGCACAATGCCGACGGAAATACAAGAGGACTGACACTCTAACTTTCTGTGATTTGAACCTCTCCTGTGAGTCCAGCTTCAGATTCCGATGCTTCACTTCAGGTTCACTGTATTCCTTGGACCTTCTTATTGACGATGAAACACAGAAATTGCATGCGAATTTAATACAAAAGGCACCATGCCGACTTAAGTACAAGAGGACTGACACTCTCACTTTCTATGATTTGAACCTCTCCTGTGAGTCCAGTTTTAGATTCCGATGCTTCACTTCAGGTTTACTGTATACCTTGAACCTTCATATTGACGATGAAACACAGAAATTGCATCAGAATTAAATTCAAAAGTCACAATGCCGACTTAATTACAAGAGGACTGACACACTAACTATCCATGATTTGAACCTCTCCTGTGAGTCCAGTTTTAGATTCCGATGCTTCACTTAAGGTTTACTGTATCCCTTGGACCTTCTTATTGACGATGAAACACAGAAAATGCATCCGAATTTAATACAAAAGAACAATGCCGACTTAAGTACAAGAGGACTGATACTCTAACTCTCCATGATTTGAACCTCTCCTGTGAGTCCAGGTATAGATTCCGATGCTTCACATCAGGTTTACTGTATGCCTTGCACCTTCTTATTGACGATGAAACACAGAAATTGCATCGGAATTAAATTCAAAAGGCACAATGCCAACTTAAGTACAAGAGGACTGACACTCTAACTATCTATGATTTGAACCTCTCCTGTGAGTCCAGTTATAGATTCCGATGCTTCACTTAAGGTTTACTGTATCCCTTCGACCTTCTTATTGACGATGAAACACAGAAATTGCATCCGAATTTAATACAAAAGGCACAATGCCGACTTAAGTACAAGAGGACTGACACTCTCACTTTCTATGATTTGAACATCTCCTGTGAGCCCAGTTTTAGATTCCGACGCTTCATTTCAGGTTTACTGTATACCTTGCAAAGTCTTATTTACGATGAAACACAAAAATTGTATCGGAAATAAATTCAAAAGGCACAATGCTGACTGAAATACAAGAGGACTGACACTCTAACTTTCTAAGATTTGAACCTCTCCTGTGAGCCCAGTATTAGATTCCGACGCTTCAATTCAGGTCTACTGTATACCTTGCACCGTTTTATTGACGATTGAAACACAAAAATTGCATCGGAATTAATTTCAAAGGCACAATGCCGACTGAAGTACAAGAGGACTTACACTCTAGCTTTCTGTGCTTTGAACCTCTCCTGTGAGTCCAGTTTCAGATTCCGATGCTTCACTTCAGGTTTACTGCATTTTTTTGGACTTTCTTATTGATGATGAAACACAGAAATTGCATCCCGAATTTAATACAACAGGCACCATGCCGACTTAAGTACAAGAGGACTGACAATCTCATTTAATATGATTTGAACCTCTCCTGTGAGTCCAGTTTTAGATTCCGATGCTTCACTTCAAGGCTTACTGTATCCCTTGGGCCTTCTTGTAGACGATGAAACACAGAAATAGCATCCGAATTTAATACAAAAGCACAATGCCGACTTAAGTACAAGAGGAACGACACTCTCACTTTCTATGATTTGAACCTCTCCTGTGAGCCCAGTTTTAGATTCCGACGCTTCAATTCAGGTTTACTGTATACCTTGCACCGTCTTATTGACGATGAAACACAAAAATTGCATCGGAATTAAATTCAAAAGGCACAATGCCGACGGAAATACAAGAGGACTGACACTCTAACTTTCTATGATTTGACCCTCTCCTGTGAGCCCAGTATTAGATTCCGACGCTTCCATTCAGATCTACTGTATACCTTGCACCGTCTTATTGACGATGAAACACAGAAATTGCATCGGAATTAAATTAAAAAAGGCACAATGGCGACTGAAGTACAAGAGGACTGACACTCTAACTTTCTATGATTTGAACCTCTCCTGTGAGTCCAGTTTTAGATTCCGATGCTTCACTTAAGGCTTACTGTATCCCTTGGGCCTTCTTATAGACGATGAAACACAGAAATTGCATCCGAATTTAATACAAAAGCACAATGCCGACTTAAGTACAAGAGGACCGACACTCTCACTTTCTATGATTTGAACCTCTCCTGTGAGCCCAGTTTTAGATTCCGACGCTTCAATTCAGGTTTACTGTATACCTTGCACCGTCTTATTGACGATGAAACACAAAAATTGCATCGGAATTAAATTCAAAAGGCACAATGCCGACGGAAATACAAGAGGACTGACACTCTAACTTTCTATGATTTGACCCTCTCCTGTGAGCCCAGTATTAGATTCCGACGCTTCAATTCAGGTCTACTGTATACCTTGTACCGTCTTATTGACGATGAAACACAGAAATTGCTTCGGAATTTGATTCAAAAGACACAATGCCGACTTTAGTAAGAGATGACTGACACTCTAACTATCTATGATTTGAACCCCATCTGTGAGTCCAGCTTTAGATTCCGATGCTTCACTTCAGGTTTACTGTATCCCTTGGACCTTCTCATTGACGATGAAACACAGAAATTGCATCGAATATTATACAAACGGGACAATGCAGACTTAAGTACAAGAGGATTGACACTCTCGTTTTCTGGATTTGAACCACTCCTGTGAATCCAGTTTTAGATTCCGATGCTTCACTTCAAGTTTACTGTATACCTTGAACTTCATATTGACGATGAAACACAGAAATTGCATCGGAATTAATTCAAAAGTCACAATGCTGACTTAATTACAAGAGGACTGACACTCTAACTATCTATGATTTGAACCTCTCCTGCGAGTCCAGTTTTAGATTCCGATGCTTCACTTAAGGTTTACTGTATCCCTTCGACCTTCTTATTGACGATGAAACACAGAAATTGCATCCGAATTTAATACAAAAGGCACAATGCCGACTTAAGTACAAGACGACTGACACTCTCACTTTCTATGATTTGAACCTCTCCTGTGAGCCCAGTTTTAGATTCCGACGCTTCAATTCAGGTTTACTGTATACCTTGCACCGTCTTATTGACGATGAAACACAAAAATTGCATCGGAATTAAATTCAAAATGCACAATGCCGACTGAAATACAAGAGGACTGACACTCTAACTTTCTAAGATTTGATCCTCTCCTGTGAGCCCAGTATTAGATTCCGACGCTTCAATTCAGGTCTACTGTATACCTTGCACCGATTTGTTGACGATGAAACACAAAAATTGCATCGGAATTAATTTCAAAAGGCACAATGCCGACTGAAGTACAAGAGGACTTACACTCTAGCTTTCTATGATTTGAACCTCTCCTGTGAGTCCAGTTTCAGATTCCGATGCTTCACTTCAGGTTTACTGCATTTTTTGGACCTTCTTATTGATGATGAAACACAGAAATTGCATCCGAATTTAATACAACAGGCACCATGCCGACTTAAGTACAAGAGGACTGACACTCCTCACTTAATATGATTTGAACCTCTCCTGTGAGTCCAGTTTTAGATTCCGATGCTTCACTTCAAGTTTACTGGATACCTTGAACTTTCATATTGACGATGAAATTACAGAAATTGCATCGGAATTAAATTCAAAAGTCACACTGCTGACTTAATTACAAGAGGACTGACACTCTAAGTATCTATGATTTGAACCTCTCCTGTGAGTCCAGTTTTAGATTCCGATGCTTCACTTAAGGCTTACTGTATCCCTTGGGCCTTCTTGTAGACGATGAAACACAGAAATTGCATCCGAATTTAATACAAAAGTACAATGCTGACTTAAGTACAAAAGGACCGACACTCTCACTTTCTATGATTTGAACCTCTCCTGTGAGCCCAGTTTTAGATTCCGTCGCTTCTATTCAGGTTTACTGTATACCTTGCACCGTCTTATTGACGATGAAACACAGAAATAGCATCGGAATTAAATTAAAAAAGGCACAATGGCGACTGAAGTACAAGAGGACTGACACTCTAACTTTCTATGATTTGAACCTCTCCTGTGAGTCCAGTTTTAGATTCCGATGCTTCACTTAAGGCTTACTGTATCCCTTGGGCCTTCTTATAGACGATGAAACACAGAAATTGCATCCGAATTTAATACAAAAGCACAATGCCAACTTAAGTACAAGACGACTGACACTCTCACTTTCTATGATTTGAACCTCTCCTGTGAGCCCAGTTTTAGATTCCGACGCTTCTATTCAGGTTTACTGTATACCTTGCACCGTCTTATTGACGATGAAACACAGAAATAGCATCGGAATTAAATTAAAAAAGGCACAATGGCGACTGAAGTACAAGAGGACTGACACTCTAACTTTCTATGATTTGAACCTCTCCTGTGAGTCCAGTTTTAGATTCCGATGCTTCACTTAAGGCTTACTGTATCCCTTGGGCCTTCTTATAGACGATGAAACACAGAAATTGCATCCGAATTTAATACAAAAGCACAATGCCAACTTAAGTACAAGAGGACCGACACTCTCACTTTCTATGATTTGAACCTCTCCTGTGAGCCCAGTTTTAGATTCCGACGCTTCAATTCAGGTATACTGTATACCTTACACCGTCTTATTGACGATGAAACACAAAAATTGCATCGGAATTAAATTCAAAAGGCACAATGCCGACGGAAATACAAGAGGACTGACACTCTAGTTTTCTATGATTTGACCCTCTCCTGTGAGCCCAGTATTAGATTCCGACGCTTCAATTCAGGTCTACTGTATACCTTGCACCGTCTTATTGACGATGAAACACAGAAATTGCTTCGGAATTTAATTCAAAAGACACAATGCCGACTTTAGTAGGAGATGACTGACACTCTAACTATCTATGATTAGAACCCCATCTGTGAGTCCAGCTTTAGATTCCGATGCTTCACTTCAGGTTTACTGTATCCCTTGGACCTTCTCATTGACGATGAAACACAGAAATTGCATCGGAATTAAATTCAAAAGTCACAATGCTGACTTAATTACAAGAGGACTGACACTCTAACTATCTATGATTTGATCCTCTCCTGTGAGTCCAGTTTTAGATTCCGATGCTTCACTTAAGGCTTACTGTATCCCTTGGGCCTTCTTATTGACGATGAAACACAGAAATTGCATCCGAATTTAATACAAAAGCACAATGCCGACTTAAGTACTAGAGGACCGACACTCTCACTTTCTATGATTTGAACCTCTCCTGTGAGCCTAGTTTTAGATTCCGACGCTTCAATTCAGGTTTACTGTATACCTTGCACCGTCTTATTGACGATGAAACACAAAAATAGCATCGGAATTAAATTCAAAAGGCACAATGCCGACGGAAATACAAGAGGACTGACACTCTAACTTTCTATGATTTGACCCTCTCCTGTGAGCCCAGTATTAGATTCCGACGCTTCAATTCAGTTCTACTGTATACCTTGCACCGCCTATTGACGATGAAACACAGAAATTGCATCGGAATTAAATTCAAAAGGCACAATGCCGACTGAAGTACAAGAGGACTGACACTCTAACTTTCTGTGATTTGAACCTCTCCTGTGAGTCCAGTTTCAGATTCCGATGCTTCACTTCAGGTTTACTGTATTCCTTGGACCATCTTATTGACGATGAAACACAGAAATTGCATCGGAATTAAATTCAAAAGTCACAATGCCGACTTAATTACAAGAGGACTGACTCTCTAACTATCTATGATTTGATCCTCTCCTGTGAGTCCAGTTTTAGATTCCGATGCTTCACTGAAGGTTTACTGTATCCCTTGGACCTTCTTATTGACGATGAAACACAGAAATTGCATCCGAATGTAATACAAAAGCACAATGTTGACTTAAGTACAAGAGGACTGATACTCTAACTCTCTATGATTTGAACCTCTCCTGTGAGTCCAGTTTTAGATTCCGATGCCACACATCAGGTTTACTGTATACCTGGCACCTTCTTTTTGACGATGAAACACAGAAATTGCTTCGGAATTTAATTCAAAAGACACAATGCCGACTTAAGTAAGAGATGACTGACACTCTAACTATCTATGATTTGAACCCCATCTGTGAGTCCAGTTTTAGATTCCGATGCTTCACTTCAGGTTTACTGTATATCTTGCACCTTCTTATTGACGATGAAACATAGAAATTGCATCGGAATTAAATTGAAAAGGCACAATGCCGACTGAAATACAAGAGGACTGGCACTCTAACTTTCTATGATTTGAACCTCTCCTGTGAGTACAGTTTCTGATTCCGATGCTTCACTTAGGGTTTACTGAATCCCTTGGACATTCCTATTGACGATGAAACACAGAAATTGCATCCGAATTTAATACAAAAGGCACAATGCCGACTTAAGTACAAGACGACTGACACTCTCACTTTCTATGATTTGAACCTCTCCTGTGAGCCCAGTTTTAGATTCCAACGCTTCAGTTCAGGTTTACTGTATACCTTGCACCGTCTTATTGACGATGAAACACAAAAATTGCATCGGAATTAAATCAAAAGGCACAATGCCGACTGAAGTACAAGAGGACTTACACTCTAGCTTTCTATAATTTGAACCTCTCCTGTGAGTCCAGTTTCAGATTCCGATGCTTCACTTCAGGTTTACTGTATTCCTTGGACCTTCTTATTGACGATTAAACACAGAATTTGCATCCGAATTTAATACAAAAGGCACCATGCCGACTTAAGTACAAGAGGACTGACACTCTCACTATCTATGATTTGAACCTCTCCTGTGAGTCCAGTTTTAGATTCCGATGCTTCACTTCAGGTTTACTGTATACCTTGAACCTTCATATTGACGATGAAACACAGAAAATGCATCGGAATTAAATTCAAAAGTCACAGTGCCGACTTAATTACAAGAGGACTGACACTCTAACTATCTATGATTTGAACATCTCCTGTGAGTCCAGTTTTAGACTCCGATGCTTCACTTAAGGTTTACTGTATCCCTTGGACCTTCTTAGTGACGATGAAACACAGAAATTGCATCCGAATTTAATACAAAAGCACAATGCCGACTTAAGTACAAGACGACTGACACTCTCACTTTCTATGATTTGAACCTCTCCTGTGAGCCCAGTTTTAGATTCTGTCGCTTCAGTTCAGGTTCACTGAATACCTTGCACCGTCTTATTGACGATGAAACACAAAAATTGCATCGGAATTAACTTCAAAAGGCACAAGCCGACTGAAGTACATGGGGACTGACACTCTAGTTTTCTGTGATTTGAACCTCTCCTGTGAGTCCAGTTTTAGATTTCGATGCTTCACTTCAGGTTTACTGTATATCTTGTACCTTCTTATTGACGATGAAACATAGAAACTGCATCGGAATTAAATTCAAAAGGCACAATGCCGACTTAAGTACAAGAGGACTGACACTCTAACTCTCTATGATTTGAACCTCTCCTCTGAGTCCAGGTACAGATTCCGATGCTTCACTTCAGGTTTACTGTATACCTTGCACCTTCGTATTGACGATGAAACACAGAAATTGCATCGGAATTAAATTCAAAATGCACAATGCCAACTTAAGTACAAGAGGACTGACACTCTAACTATCTATGATTTGAACCTCTCCTGAGGGTACAGTTTTAGATTCCGATGCTTCACTTAAGGTTTACTGTATCCCTTCGACCTTCTTATTGACGATGAAACACAGAAATTGCATCCGAATTTAATACAAAAGGCACAATGCCGACTTAAGTACAAGTGGACGGACACTCTCACTTTCTATGATTTGAACCTCTCCTGTGAGCCCAGTTTTAGATTCCGCTGCTTCAATTCAGGTTTACTATATACCTTGCAAAGTCTTATTGACGATGAAACACAAAAATTGCATCGGAATTAAATTCAAAAGGCACAATGCCGACTGAAATACAAGAGGACTGACACTCTAACTTTCTATGATTTGAACCTCTCCTCTGAGTACAGTTTCTGATTCCGATGCTTCACTTCAGTTTTACTGTATACCTTGCACCTTCGTATTGACGATGAAACACCGAAATTGCATCCGAATTTAATACAAAAAGCAAAATACCGACTGAAGTACAAGAGGACTGACACTCTAACTTTCTATGATTTGAACTTCTCCTGTGAGACCAGTTTAAGGTTCCGATGCTTCACTTCAGGTTTACTGTATACCTTGCACCTTCTTATTGACGATGAAACACAGTAATTGCACCCGAATTTAATACAAAAGGCACAATGCCGACTTAAGTACAAGAGGACTGACACTCTCACTTTCTATGGTTTGAACCTCTCCTGTGAGCCCATTTTAGATTCCGACGCTTCAATTCAGGTTTACTGTATACCTTGCACCGTCATATTGACGATGAAACACAAAAATTGCATCGGAATAATATTCAAAAGGCACAATGCCGACTGAAGTACAAGAGGACTGACACTCTAACTTTCTATGATTTGAACCTCTCCTGTGAGTCCAGTTTAAGATTCCGATGCTTCACTTCCGGTTTACTGTATACCTTGCAACTTCTAATTGAGGATGAAACACAGAAATTGCATCGGAATTCAATTCAAGAGGCACAATGCCGGCTTAAGTACAAGAGGACTGATACTCCTTCTATCTATGATTTGAACCTCTCCTGTGAGTCCAGTTTTAGATTCCGAACCTTCACTTCAGGTTTACTGTATCCCTTGGACCTTCTAACTGACGATGAAACTCAGAAATTGCATCCGATTTTAATACAAAAGGCACAATGCCGACTTAAGTACAAGAGGACTAATACACTTTCTATGAATTGAACCTCTCCTGTGAGGCCAGTTTTAGATTCCGACGATTGAGTTCAGGTTTACTGTATACCATGTACCTTCGTATTGACGATGAAACACAAACATTGCATCCAAATTTAATACAAAAGGCACAATGCCGACTTTAGTACATGAGGACTGACACTCTCACTTTCTATGATTTGAACCTCTCCTGTGAGTCCAGTTTTAGATTTCGATGCTTCACTTCAGGTTTACTGTATATCTTGCACCTTCTTATTGACGATGAAACATAGAAATTGCATCGGAATTAAATTCAAAAGGCACAATGCCGACTTAAGTACAAGAGGACTGACACTCTAACTCTCTATGATTTGAACCTCTCCTCTGAGTCCAGGTATAGATTCCGATGCTTCACTTCAGGTTTACTGTATCCCTTGGACCTTCCCATTGACGATGAAACACGGAAATTGCATCCGAATTTTATACAAAAGGCACAATGCCGTCTTAAGTGCAAGAGGAGTGACACTCTCACTTTCTATGAATTGAACCTCTCCTGTGAGGCCAGATTCCGATTCCGATGATTCACCTCAGGTTTACTGTATACCATGTACCTTCGTATTGACGATGAAACACAGAAATTGCATCCAAATTTAATACAAAATGCACAATGCCGGCTTAAGTAGAAGTGGACTGACACTCTCCCTTTCTATGATTTGAACCTCTCCTGTGAGTCCAGTTTTAGATTCCGATGCTTCACTTCAGTTTTACTGTACCCCTTGGACATTCTTATTGACGATCAAACACAGAAATTGCATCCGAATTTAATACAAAAGGCACAATGCCGACTTAAGTAAAAGAGGACTGACACTCTCCCTTTCTATGATTTGAACCTCTCCTGTGAGTCCAGATTTACATTCCGATGCTTCACCTCAGGTTTACTGTATACGTTGCACCTTCTTATTGACGATGAAACACCGAAATTGCATCCGAATTTAATACAAAAGGCAAAATGCCGACTGAAGTACAAGAGGACTGACACTCTAACTTTCTTTGATTTGAACCTCTCCTGTGAGCCCATTTTAGATTCCGACGCTTCAATTCAGGTTTACTGTATACCTTGCACAGTCATATTGACGATGAAACACAAAAATTGCATCGGAATAATATTCAAAAGGCACAATGCCGACTGAAGTACAAGAGGACTGACACTCTAACTTTCTATGATTTGAACCTCTCCTGTGAGTCCAGCTTAAGATTCCGATGCTTCACTTCCAGTTTACTGTATACCTTGCACCTTCTTATTGACGATGAAACACAGATATTGCATCGGAATTAATTTCTAAAGACACAATGCCGACTTAAGTACAAGAGGACTAACACTCTAACTATCTATGATTTGAACCTCTCCTGTGAGTCCAGTTTCAGGTTCCGATGCTTCACTTCAGGTTTACTGTTTCCCTTGGACCTTCTTATTGACGATGAAATACAGAAATTGCATCCGAATTTAAAACAAACGGCACAATGCCGACTTAAGTAAAAGATGACTGACACTATCACTTTCTATGATTTGCCCCTCTCCTGTGTGTCCAGTTTAAGATTCCGATGCTTCACCTCAGGTATACTGTATACCTTGCACCTTCTTATTGACGATGAAACACAGAAATTGCATCGGAATTAAATTCAAAAGGCACAATGCCGACTTACGTACAAGAGGACTGACACTCTAACTATCTATGATTTGAACCTCTCCTGTGAGTCCAGTTTTAGATTGCGATCCTTCACTTCACGTTTACTGTATCCCTTGGACCTTCTAATTGACGATGAAACTCAGAAATTGCATCCGATTTTAATACAAAAGGCACAATGCTGACTTAAGTACAAGAGGACTAATACACTTTCTATGAATTGAACCTCTCCTGTGAGGCCAGTTTTAGATTCCGACGATTGAGTTCAGGTTTACTGTATACCATGTACCTTCGTATTGACGATGAAACACAAACATTGCATCCAAATTTAATACAAAAGGCACAATGCCGACTTTAGTACATGAGGACTGACACTCTCACTTTCTATGATTTGAACCTCTCCTGTGAGTCCAGTTTTAGATTTCGATGCATCACTTCAGTTTTACTGTATCCCTTGGACATTCTTATTGACGATCAAACACAGAAATTGCATCCGAATTTAATACAAAAGGCACAATGCCGACTTAAGTACAAGAGGACTGACACTCTAACTCTCTATGATTTGAACCTCTCCTGTGAGTCCAGTTTATTATTCCGATGTTTCACTTCCGGTTTACTGTATACCTTGCACCTTCTTATTGACGATGAGACACAGGAATTGCATCGGAATGAAATTTTAAAGACACAATGCCGACTTAAGTACAATAGGACTGACACTCTAACTATCTATGATTTGAACCTCTCCTGTGAGTCCAGTTTCAGATTCCGATGCTTCACTTAAGGTTTACTGAATCCCTTGGACCTTCTTATTGACGATGAAACACAGAAATTGCATCCGAATTTAATACAAAAGGCACAATGCCGACTTAAGTACAAGAGGACTGACACTCTCACTTTCTATGATTTGAACCTCTCCTGTGAGCCCATTATTAGTTTCCGACGCTTCAATTCGGTTTACTGTATACCTTGCACCGTCTTATTGACGATGAAACACAAAAATTGCATCGGAATTAAATTCAAAAGGCACAATGCCGACTGAAGTACAAGAGGGCTGATACTCTAACTTTCTATGTTTTGAACCTCTCCTGTGAGTACAGTTTCAGATTCCGATGCTTCACTTCAGGTTTACTGTATACCTTGCACCTTCTTATTGACGAGGAAACACAGAAATTGTATCGGAATTAAATTCAAAAGGCACAATGCCGACTTAAGTACAAGAGGACTGACACTCCAACTCTCTAAGATTTGAACCTCTCCTGTAAGTCCAGTTATAGGTTCCGATGCTTCACTTCAGGTTTACTGATACCTTGCACCTTCTTATTGACGTGGAAACGTAGAAATTGCATCGGAATTAAATTCAAAAGGCACAATGCCGACTTAAGTACAAGAGGACTGACACTCTAACTCGCTATGATTTGAACCTCTCCAGTGAGTCCAGTTTTAGATTCCGATGCCACACATCATGTTTACTGTATACCTTGCACCTTCGTACTGACGATGAAACACAGAAATTGCTTCGGAATTTAATTCAAAAGACACAATGCCGACTTTAGTATAAGATGACTGACACTCTAACTGTCTATGATTTGAACCCCATCTGTGAGTCCAATTTTAGATTCCGATGCTTCACTTCAGGTTTACTGTATCCCTTGGATCTTCTCATTGACGATGAAACACAGAAATTGTATCCGAATTTTATACAAAAGGCACAATGCCGACTTAAGTACTAGAGGACTGACACTCTTGTTTTCTGTGATTTGAACTTCTCCTGTGGGTCCAGTTTTAGATTTCGATGCTTCACTTCAGGTTTACTGTATACCTTGCACCTTCTTATTGACGATGAAACATAGAAATTGCATCGGAATTAAATCCAAAAGGCACAATGCCGACTTAAGTACAAGAGGACTGACACTCTAACTCTCTATGATTTGAACCTCTCCTGTGAGTGAAGTTATACATTCCGATGCTTCACTTCAGGTTTACTGTATACCTTGCACCTTCTTATTGACGATGAAACACAGAAATTGCATCGGAATTAAATTCAAAAAGCACAATGCCAACTTAAGTACAAGAGGACTGACACTCTCACTTTCTATGAATTGAACCTCTCCTGTGAGGCCAGATTCAGATTCCGATGATTCACTTCAGGTTTACTGTATACCATTTACCTTCGTATTGACGATGAAACACAGAAATTGCTTCCAAATTTAATACAAAATGCACAATGCCGACTTAAGTACAAGTGGACTGACACTCTCCCTTTCTATGATTTGAACCTCTCCTGTGAGCCCAGTTTTAGAATCCGATGCTTCACTTCAGGTTTACTGTATCCCTTGGACATTCTTATTGCCGATGAAACACAGAAATTGCATCCGAATTTTATACAAAAGGCACAATGCCGACTTAAGTACAAGAGGACTGACACTCTAACTGTCTATGATTTGAACCTCTCCTGTGAATCCAGTTATAGATTCCGATGCTTCACTTCAGGTTTACTGTATACCTTGCACCTTGTTATTGACGATGAAACACAGAAATTGCATCGGAATTAAATTCAAAACGCACAATGCCGACTGAAGTACAAGAGGACTGACACTCTTTCTTTCTTTGATTTGAACCTCTCCTGTGAGTCCAGTTTATTATTCCGATGCTTCATTTCCGGTTTACTGTATACCTTGCACCTTCTTATTGACGATGAAACACAGAAATTGAATCGGAATTAAATTCAAAGGACACAATGCCGACTTAAGTACAAGAGGACTGACACTCTATCTATGATTTGAACCTCTCCTGTGAGTCCAGTTTAGGATTCCGATGCTTCACTTCAGGTTTACTGTATCCCTTGGACCTTCTTATTGACGATGAAATACAGAAATTGCATCCGAATTTAATACATACGGCACAATGCCGACTTAAGTAAAAGATGACTGACACTATCACTTTCTACGATTTGACCCTCTCCTGTGAGTTCAGTTTTAGATTCCGATGCTTCACCTCAGGTTTAGTGTATACCTTGCACCTTCTTATTGACGATGAAACTCAGAAATTCCATCGGAATTAAATTAAAAAGGCACAATGCCGACATAAGTACAAGAGGACTGACACTCTACTATCTATGATTTGAACCTCTCCTGTGAGTCCAGTTTTAGATTCCGATGCTTCACTTCAGGTTTTCTGTATCCCTTGGACCTTCTAATTGACGATGAAACACAGAAATTGCATCCGAATTTAATACAAAAGGCACAATGCCGACTTAAGTACAAGAGGACTGACACTCTAACTCTCTATGATTTGAACCTCTCCTGTGAGTCCAGTTATAGGTTCCAATGCTTCACTTCAGGTTTACTGTATACCTTGCACCTTCTTATTGACGATGAAACATAGAAATTGCATCCGAAAGAAATTCAAAAGGCACAATGCCGACTTAAGTACAAGATGACTGACACTCTAACTCTCTATGATTTTAACCTTTCCTGTGAGTCCAGTTACAGGTTCCGATGCTTCACTTCCGGTTTACTGTATACCTTGCACCTTCTTATTGACGATGAAACATAGAAACTGCATCGGAATTAAATTCAAAAGGCACAATTCCGACTAAAGTACAGGAGGACTGATACTCTAACAATCTAAGATTTGAACCTCTCCTGTGAGTGCAGTTTTAGATTAAGATCCTTCACTTCAGGTTCACTGTATCCCTTGGACCTTCTAATTGACGATGAAACACAGAAATTGCATCCGAATTTATTACAAAAGGCACAATGCCGACTTTAGTACAAGAGGACTGACACTCTCCTTTCTATGAACTGAACCTCTCCTGTGAGGCCAGTTTTAGATTCCGATGGTTCACTTCAGGTTTACTGTATACCATGTACCTTCGTATTGACGATGAAACACAAAAATTGCATCCAAATTTAATGCAAAAGGCACAATGCCGACATAAGTACATGAGGACTGACACTCTCACTTTCTATGATTTGAACCTCTCCTGTGAGTCCAGTTTTAGATTCCGATGCTTCACTTCAGGTTTACTGTATACCTTGAACCTTCATATTGACGATGAAGCACAGAAATTGCTTCGGAATTACATTCAAAAGTCACAATGCCGACTTAATTACAATATGACTGACACTCTCACTTTCTATGATTTGAACCTCTCCTGTGAGTACAGTTTCAGATTCCGATGCTTCACTTAAGGTTTACTGAATCCCTTGGACCATCTTATTGACGATGAAACACAGAAATGGCATCCGAATTTAATACAAAAGGCACAATGCTGACTTAAGTACAAGAGGACTGACACTCTCACTTTCTATGATTTTAACCACTCCTGTGAGCCCAGTATTAGATTCCGAAGCTTCACTTCAGGTTTACTGTATACCTTGCACCTTCTTAATGACGAGGAAACATAGAAATTGTATCGGAATTAAATTCAAAAGGCACAATGCCGACTTAAGTAAAAAAGGACTGACACTCTAACTCCCTATGATTTGAACCTCTCCTGTGAGTCCAGTTTAGGATTCCGATGCTTCACTTCCGGTTTACTTTATACCTTGCACCTCCTGATTGACGATGAAACACAGAGATTGCATCGGAATTCAATTCAAAAGACACAGTGCCGACTTAAGTACAAGAGGACTGACACTCTAACTATCTATGATTTGAACCTCTCCTGTGAGTTCAGTTTTAAATTCCGATGCTTCACTTCAGGTTTACTGTATCCCTTGGACCTTCTTTTTGACGATGAAATACAGAAATTGCATCCGAATTTAATACTGAAGGCACAATGCCGACTTAAGTAAATGAGGACTGACACTATCACTTTCTATGATTTGAACCTCTCCTGTGGGTCCAGTTTTAGATTCCGATGCTTCACCTCAGGTTTATTGTATACCTTGCACCTTCTTATTGACTATGAAACATAGAAATTGCATCGGAATTAAATTCAAAAGGCACAATGCCGACATAAGTACAAGAGGACTGACACTCAAACTCTCTATGATTTGAACCCCCCTGTGAGTCCAGTTTTAGATTCCGATGCCACACATCAGGTTTACTGTATACCTTGCTCCTTCTTATTGAAGATGAAACACAGAAATTGCTTCGGAATTTAATTCAAAAGACACACTGCCGACTTAAGTATAAGATGACTGACACTCTCGTTTTCTAAGTTATGAACCTCTCCTGTGAGTCCAGTTTTAGCTTTCGATGCTTCACTTCAGTTTTACTGTATACCTTGCACCTACTTATTGACGATGAAACATAGAAATTGCATCGGAATTCAATTCAAAAGTCACAATGCCGACTTAAGTACAATAGGAATGACACACTAACTATCTATGATTTGAACCTCTCCTGTGAGTCCAGTTTTAGATTCCGATGCTTCACTTAAGGTTTACTGTATCCCTTGGACCTTCTTATTGACGATGAAACACAGAAATTGGATCCGAATTTAATACAAAAGGCACAATGCCGACTTAAGTACAAGAGGACCGACACTCTCACTTTCTATGATTTGAACCTCACTTTTGAGCCCAGTTTTAGATTCCGACGCTTCAATTCAGGTGTACTGTATACCTTGCACCGTCTTATTGACGATGAAACACAAAAATTGCATCGGAATTAAATTCACATGGCACAATGGCGACTGAAATACAAGAGGACTGACACTCTAACTTTCTATCATTTGAACCTCTCCTGTGAGTACAGTTTCAGATTCCGATGCTTCACTTAAGGTTTACTGAATCCCTTGGTCCTTCTTATTGACGATGAAACACAGAAATTGCATCCGAATTAAATACAAAAGGTACAAAGCCGACTTAAGTACAAGAGGACTGACACTCTCACTTTCTATGATTTGTACCTCTCCTGTGAGCCCAGTTTTAGATTCCGACGCTTCAATTCAGGTTTACTGTATACCTTGCACCGTCTTATTGACGATGAAACACAAAATTGCATCGGAATTAAATTCAAAAGGCACAATGCTGACTGAAGTACAATTGGACTGACAATCTAACTTCCTATGATTTGAACCTCTCCTGTGAGTACAGTTTCAGATTCCGATGCTTCACTTCAGGTTTACTGTATACCTTGCACCTTCTTATTGACGAGGAAACACAGAAATTGTACCGGAATTAAATTCAAAAGGCACAATGCCGACTTAAGTACAAGAGGACTGACGCTCTAACTCTCTATGATTTGAACCTCTCCTGTGAGTCCAGTTTAGGATTCCGATGCTTCACTTCCGGTTTACTGTAGACCTTGCACCTTCTTATTGACGATGAAACACAGAAATTGGATCCGAATTTTATACAAAAGGCACAATGCCGACTTAAGTACAAGAGGGCTGACACTCTCGTTTTCTGTGATTTGAACCTCTCCTGTGAGTCCAGTTTTAGATTTCGATGCTTCACTTCAGGTTTACTGTATACCGTGCACCTTCTTATTGACGATGAAACATAGAAATTGCATCGGAATTAAGTCCAATAGGCACAATGCCGACTTAAGTACAAGAGGACTGACACTCCCAATTTCTATGACTTGAACTTCTCCTGTGCGTCCAGTTTTAGATTCCGATGCGTCACGTTAGGTTTGCCGAATATCTTGCACCTTCTAATTGACGATGAAACACAGAGATTGCTTCGGAATTTAATACAAAGTCACAATGCCGACATAAGTACAAGAGGACTGACACTCTAACTTTCTATACTTTGAACCTCTCATGTGAGTCCAGTTTTAGATTCCGATGCTTCACTTCAGGTTTACTGTATCACTTGGACCTTCTTATTGACGATGAAAAACAGAAATTGCTTCCGAATTTAATACAAGAGGCACAATGTCGACTTAAGTAAAAGACGACTGACACTCTCTCTTTCTATGATTTGAACCTCTCCTGTGAGTCCAGTTTTAGATTCCGATGCTTCACTTCAATTTTGCTGTATACCTTGCACCTTCTTATTGACGATGAAACACAGAAATTGCATCGGAATATAATACAAAATGCACAATGCCGACTTAAGTACAAGAGGACTGACACTCTAATTTTCTATTTTTTGAAGCTCTCTTGTGAGTCCAGTTTTAGATTCCGATGCTTCACTTCAGGTTTACTGTATACCTTGCACCTTCTTATTGACGATGAAACACAGAAATTGCATCCGAATTTTATACAAAAGGCACAATGCCGACTTAAGTACAAGTGGACTGACACTCTCCCTTTCAATGATTTGAACCTCTCCTGTGAGTACAGTTTTAGATTCCGATGCTTCACTTCAGGTTTACTGTATCCCTTGGACAGTGTTATTGTCGATGAAACACAGAAATTGCATCCGAATTTAATACAAAAGGCACAATGCCGACTTAAGTAAAAGAGTACTGACACTCTCTCTTTCTATGATTTGAACCTCTCCTGTGAGTCCAGTTTCAGATTCCGATGCTTGACCTCAGGTTTACTGTATACGTTGCACCTTCTTATTGACCATGAAACACAGAAATTGCATCCGAATTTAATACAAAAGGCACAATGCCGACTTAAGTACAAGAGGACTGACACTCTCACTTTCTATGATTTGAACCTCTCATGTGAGACTAGTTTTAGATTCCGACGCTTCACTTCAGGTTTACTGTATCCCTTGGACGTTCTTATTGACGATGAAACACAGAAATTGCATCCGAATTTAATATAGAAGGCACAATGCTGACTTAAGTAAAATAGTACTGACACTCTCTCTTTCTATGATTTGAACCTCTCCTGTGAGTCCACATTTAGATTCCGATGCTTCACTTCAGGTTTACTGTATACCTTGCACCTTCTTATTGACGATGAAACACAGAAATTGCATCGGAATTATATTCAAAAGACACAATGCCGACTTAAGTACAGGAGGACTGACACTCTAACTATCTATGATTTGAACCTCTCCTGTGAGTCCAGTTTTAGATTCCGATGCTTCACTTCAGGTTTACTGTATCCCTTGGACCTTCTTATTGACGATGAAACACAGAGATTGCATCCGAATTTAATACAAAACGCACAATGCCGACTTAAGTACAAGAGGACTGACACTCTCTCTTTCTATGATTTGAACCTCTCCTGTGAGTCCAGCTTTAGATTCCGATGCTTCACTTCAGTTTTGCTGTATACCTTGCACCTTCTTATTGACGATGAACACAGATATTGCATCGGAATTTAATACAAAAGGGACAATGCCGACTTAAGTACAAGAGGACTGACACTCTAACATTCTATTATTTGAACCTCACTCGTGAGTCCAGTTTTAGATTCCGATGCTTCACTTCAGGTTTACTGTATCCCTTGGACCTTCTTATTGACGATGAAACACAGAAATTGCATCCGAATTTAATACAAAAGGCACAATGCCGGCTTAAGTACAAGAGGACTGACACTCTCACTTTCTATGATTTGAACCTCTCCTGTGAGTCCAGTTTTAGATTCCGATGCTTCACTTCAGGTTTACTGTATACCTTGCACCGTCTTATTGTCGATGAAACACAAAAATTGCATCCGAATGTAATACAAAAGGCACAATGCCGACTTAAGTAAAAGAGGACTGACACTCTCTCTTTCTATGATTTGAACCTCTCCTGTGAGTCCAGCTTTAGATTCCGATGCTTCACTTCAGTTTTGCTGTATACCTTGCACCTTCTTATTGACGATGAACACAGATATTGCATCGGAATTTAATACAAAAGGCACAATGCCGACTTAAGTAAAAGAGGACTGACACTCTAACATTCTATTATTTGAACCTCTCTCGTGAGTCCAGTTTTAGATTCCGATGCTTCACTTCAGGTTTACTGTATCCCTTGGACCTTCTTATTGACGATGAAACACAGAAATTGCATCCGAATTTAATACAAAAGGCACAATGCCGACTTAAGTAAAAGAGGACCGACACTCTCACTTTCTATGATTTGAACCTCTCCTGTGAGTCCAGCTTTAGATTCCGATGCTTCACTTCAGGTTTACTGTATACATTGCACCTTCTTATTGACGATGAAACACAGAGATTGCATCCGAATGTAATACAAAAGGCACAATGCCGACTTAAGTAAAAGAGGACTGACACTCTCTCTTTCTATGATTTGAACCTCTCCTGTGAGTCCAGCTTTAGATTCCGATGCTTCACTTCAGTTTTGCTGTATACCTTGCACCTTCTTATTGACGATGAACACAGATATTGCATCGGAATTTAATACAAAAGGCACAATGCCGACTTAAGTACAAGAGGACTGACACTCTAACATTCTATTATTTGAACCTCTCTCGTGAGTCCAGCTTTAGATTCCGATGCTTCACTTCAGTTTTGCTGTATACCTTGCACCTTCTTATTGACGATGAACACAGATATTGATCGGAATTAAATTCAAAAAGCACAATGCCGACTTAAGTACAAGAGGACTGACACTCTAACTTTCTATGATTTGAACCTCTCTGGCGAGTCCAGTTTTAGATTCCGATGCTTCACTTCTGGTTTACTGTATACCTTGCACCTTCTTATTGACGATGAAAAGTAGAAATTGTATCGGAATTAAATTCAAAAGGCACAATGCCGACTTAAGTACAAGAGGACGGACACTCTAATTCTCTATGATTTGAACCTCTCCTGTGAGTCCAGTTTTAGAATACCTTGCGTCACTTCAGGTTTACTGTATACCTTGCACTTTCGTATTGACGATGAAACACAGAGATTGCATCAGAATTTAATAAAAAGGCAGAATGCCGACATAAGTACAAGAGGACTGACACTCTAACTTTCTATAATTTTAACCTCTCTTGTGAGTCCAGTTTTAGATTCCGATGCTTTACTTCAGGTTTACTGTATCACTTGGACCTTCTTATTAACGATGAAATACAGAAATTGCATCCGAATGTAATACAAAAGGCACAATGCCGACTTAAGTAAAAGAGGACCGACACTCTCACTTTCTATGATTTGAACCTCTCATGTGAGACTAGTTTTAGATTCCGATGCTTCACTTCAGGTTTACTGTATACATTGCACCTTCTTATTGACGATGAAACACAGAAATTGCATCGGAATTTAATACAAAAGACACAATGCCGACTTTAGTACAAGAGGACGGACACTATCACTTTCTATGATTTGAACCTCTCCTGTGAGTCCAGTTTAAATCCCGATGCTTCACTTCAGGTTTACTGTTTACCTTGGACCTTCTTATTGACGATGAAACACAGAAATTGCATCCGAATTTAGTACAAAATGCACAATGGCGACTTAAGTACAAGAGGACTGACACTCTCACTTTCTGTGATTTGAACCTCTCCTCTGAGTCCAGTTTTAGATTCCGATGGTTGACTTCAGGTTTACTGTATCCCTTGGACCTTCTTAATGACGATGAAACACAGAAATTGCATCCGAATTTAATACAAAGGGGCACAATGCCGACTTAAGTAAAAGAGGACTAATACTCTCACTTTCTATGATTTGAACTTCTCCTGTGAGTCCAGTTTTAGATTCCGATGCGTCACGTTATGTTTAAGGTATACCTTACACCTTCATATTGACGATGAAACACAGAAATTGCATCGGAATTAAATTCAAAAGGCACAATGCCGACATAAGTACAAGCGGACTGACACTCTAACTCTCTACTATTTCAACCTCTCCTGTGAGTTTAGTTTTAGATTCCGATGGCTCACATCAGGTTTACTGTATACCTTGCACCTTCTTATTCACGATGAAACACAGAAATTGCATCCGAATTTTATACAAAAGGCACAATGCCGACTTAAGTACAAGTGGACTGACACTCTCCCTTTCTATGATTTGAACCTCTCCTGTGAGTACAGTTTTAGATTCCGATGCTTCACTTCAGGTTTACTGTATCCCTTGGACAGTCTTATTGACGATGAAACACAGAAATTGCATCCGAATTTAATACAAAAGGCACAATGCCAACTTAAGTAAAAGAGGACCGACACTCTCACTTTCTATGATTTGAACCTCTCCTGTGAGTCCAGCTTTAGATTCCGATGCTTCACTTCAGGTTTACTGTATACATTGCACCTTCTTATTGACGATGAAACACAGAGATTGCATCCGAATGTAATACAAAAGGCACAATGCCGACTTAAGTAAAAGAGGACTGACACTCTCTCTTTCTATGATTTGAACCTCTCCTGTGAGTCCAGCTTTAGATTCCGATGCTTCACTTCAGTTTTGCTGTATACCTTGCACCTTCTTATTGACGATGAACACAGATATTGCATCGGAATTTAATACAAAAGGCACAATGCCGACTTAAGTACAAGAGGACTGACACTCTAACATTCTATTATTTGAACCTCTCTCGTGAGTCCAGCTTTAGATTCCGATGCTTCACTTCAGTTTTGCTGTATACCTTGCACCTTCTTATTGACGATGAACACAGATATTGCATCGGAATTAAATTCAAAAAGCACAATGCCGACTTAAGTACAAGAGGACTGACACTCTAACTTTCTATGATTTGAACCTCTCTGGCGAGTCCAGTTTTAGATTCCGATGCTTCACTTCTGGTTTACTGTATACCTTGCACCTTCTTATTGACGATGAAAAGTAGAAATTGTATCGGAATTAAATTCAAAAGGCACAATGCCGACTTAAGTACAAGAGGACGGACACTCTAATTCTCTACGATTTGAACCTCTCCTGTGAGTCCAGTTTTAGAATACCTTGCGTCACTTCAGGTTTACTGTATGCCTTGCACTTTCGTATTGACGATGAAACACAGAGATTGCATCGGAATTTAATAAAAAGGCAGAATGCCGACATAAGTACAAGAGGACTGACACTCTAACTTTGTGTAATTTTAACCTCTCTTGTGAGTCCAGTTTTAGATTCCGATGCTTTACTTCAGGTTTACTGTATCACTTGGACCTTCTTATTAACGATGAAATACAGAAATTGCATCCGAATGTAATACAAAAGGCACAATGCCGACTTAAGTACAAGAGGACGGACACTATCACTTTCTATGATTTGAACCTCTCCTGTGAGTCCAGTTTAAATCCCGATGCTTCACTTCAGGTTTACTGTATACCTTGGACCTTCTTATTGACGATGAAACACAGAAATTGCATCCGAATTTAGTACAAAATGCACAATGGCGACTTAAGTACAAGAGGACTGACACTCTCACTTTCTGTGATTTGAACCTCTCCTCTGAGTCCAGTTTTAGATTCCGATGGTTGACTTCAGGTTTACTGTATCCCTTGGACCTTCTTAATGACGATGAAACACAGAAATTGCATCCGAATTTAATACAAAGGGGCACAATGCCGACTTAAGTAAAAGAGGACTGATCCTCTCACTTTCTATGATTTGAACTTCTCCTGTGAGTCCAGTTTTAGATTCCGATGCGTCACGTTATGTTTAAGGTATACCTTACACCTTCTTATTGACGATGAAACACAGAAATTGCATCGGAATTAAATTCAAAAGGCACAATGCCGACATAAGTACAAGCGGACTGACACTCTAACTCTCTACTATTTGAACCTCTCCTGTGAGTTTAGTTTTAGATTCCGATGGCTCACATCAGGTTTACTGTATACCTTGCACCTTCTTATTGACGATGAAACACAGAAATTGCATCCGAATTTTATACAAAAGGCACAATGCCGACTTAAGTACAAGTGGACTGACACTCTCCCTTTCTATGATTTGAAACTCTCCTCTGAGTCCAGTTTTAGATTCCGATGGTTGACTTCAGGTTTACTGTATCCCTTGGACCTTCTTAATGACGATGAAACACAGAAATTGCATCCGAATTTAATACAAAGGGGCACAATGCCGACTTAAGTAAAAGAGGACTGATACTCTCACTTTCTATGATTTGAACTTCTCCTGTGAGTCCAGTTTTAGATTCCGATGCGTCACGTTATGTTTAAGGTATACCTTACACCTTCTTATTGACGATGAAACACAGAAATTGCATCGGAATTAAATTCAAAAGGCACAATGCCGACATAAGTACAAGCGGACTGACACTCTAACTCTCTACTATTTGAACCTCTCCTGTGAGTTTAGTTTTAGATTCCGATGGCTCACATCAGGTTTACTGTATACCTTGCACCTTCTTATTGACGATGAAACACAGAAATTGCATCCGAATTTTATACAAAAGGCACAATGCCGACTTAAGTACAAGTGGACTGACACTCTCCCTTTCTATGATTTGAACCTCTCCTGTGAGTACAGTTTTAGATTCCGATGCTTCACTTCAGGTTTACTGTATCCCTTGGACAGTCTTATTGACGATGAAACACAGAAATTGCATCCGAATTTAATACAAAAGGCACAATGCCGACTTAAGTAAAAGAGTACTGACACTCTCTCTTTCTATGATTTGAACCTCTCCTGTGAGTCCAGTTTTAGATTCCGATGCTTGACCTCAGGTTTACTGTATACGTTGCACCTTCTTATTGACCATGAAACACAGAAATTGCATCCGAATTTGATACAAAAGGCACAAAGCCGACTTAAGTACAAGAGGACTGACACTCTCACTTTCTATGATTTGAACCTCTCATGTGAGACTAGTTTTAGATTCCGACGCTTCACTTCAGGTTTACTGTATCCCTTGGACCTTCTTATTGACGATGAAATACAGAAATTGCATCCGAATTTAACACAAATTGGCACAATACCGACTTAAGTACGAGAGGACTGACACTCTCTCTTTCTATGATTTGAACCTCTCCTGTGAGTCCAGTTTTAGATTCCGATGCTTCACTTCAGGTTTACTGTTTCCCTTGGACGTTCTTACTGACGATGAAACACAGAAATTGCATCCGAATTTAATATAGAAGGCACAATGCTGACTTAAGTAAAGTAGTACTGACACTCTCTCTTTCTATGATATGAACCTCTCCTGTGAGTCCACATTTAGATTCCGATGCTTCACTTCAGGTTTACTGTATACCTTGCACCTTCTTATTGACGATGAAACACAGATATTGCATCGGAATTAAATTCAAAAGACACAATGCCGACTTAAGTACAGGAGGACTGACACTCTAACTATCTATGATTTGAACCTCTCCTGTGAGTCCAGTTTTAGATTCCGATGCTTCACTTCAGGTTTACTGTATCCCTTGGACCTTCTTATTGACGATGAAACACAGAAATTGCATCCGAATTTAATACAAAAGGCACAATGCCGACTTAAGTACAAGAGGACTGACACTCTCACTTTCTATGATTTGAACCTCTCCTGTGAGTCCAGTTTTAGATTCCGGCGCCTCACTTCTGGTTTACTGTATACCTTGCACCGTCTTATTACGATGAAACACAAAAATTACATCGGAATTAAATTCAAAAGGCACAATGCCGACTTAAGTACAAGAGGACAGACACTCTAACTTTCTATGATTTGAACATCTCCTGCGAGTCCAGTTTTAGATTCCGATGCTTCACTTGAGGTTTACTGTATACCTTGCACCTTCTTATTGACGATGAAACGTAGAAATTGTATCGGAATTAAATTCAAAAGGCATAATGCCGGCTTAAGTACAAGCGGACTGACACTCTAATTCTCAATGATTTGAACCTCTCCTGTGAGTCCAGTTTTAGATTACGTTGCTTCACTTCATGTTTACTGTACACGTTGCACCTTCTTATTGACGATGAAACGCAGAAATTGCATCGGAATTAAATTCAAAAGACACAATGCCGACTTAAGTACAAGAGGACTGGCACTCTAGCTATCTATGATTTGAACATCTCCTGTGAGTCCAGTTTTAGATTTCGATGCTTCACTTCAGGTTTACTGTATCCCTTGGACCTTCTTATTGACGATGAAATACAGAAATTGCATCCGAATTTAATACAAAAGGCACAATGCCGACTTAAGCAAAAGAGGACTGACACTCCCCCTTTCTATGATTTGAACCTCTCCTGTGAGTGTAGTTTTAGATTCCGATGCTTCACTTCAGGTTTATAGTATACCTTGCACCTTCTTATTGACGATGAAATACAGAAATTGCATCGGAATTAAATTCAAAAGGCACAATGCCGACTTAAGTACATGAGGACTGATACTCTCGTTTTCTATGATTTGAACTTCTCCTGTGAGTCCAGAAGTAGAATCCGATGCTTCACATCAGGTTTACTGTGTACCTTGCACCTTCTAATTGACGATGAAACACAGAAATTGCATCGGAATTAAATTCAAAAGACACAATGCCGACTTATGTATAAGACGACTGACACTCTCTCTTTCTATGATTTGAACCTCTCCTGTGAGTCCAGTTTTTGGATTCCGATGCTTCACATCAGGTTTACTGTAACCCTCGGACCTTCTTATTAACGATGAAACACACAAAATGCATCCCAATTTAATAAAGAAGCCACAATGCCGACTTAAATGAAAGAGGACTGACACTCTTTCTTTCTATGATTTGAACCTCTCCTGTGAGCCCAGTTTTAGATTCCGATGCTTCACTTCAGGTTTACTGCATACCTTGCGCCTTCATATTGACGATGAAACACAGAAATTGCATCCGAATATAATCCTAAAGGCACAATGCCGACTTACGTAAAATAGGACAGACACTTTCATTTTCTGTGATTTGAACCACTCCTGTGAGTCCAGTTTTAGATTCCGATGCTACACTACAGGTTTACTGTATACCTTGCACCATCTTATTGACGATGAAACACAGAAATTGCATCGGAATTAAATTGAAAGGGCACAATGCCGACTTAAGTACAAGAGGACCGAAACTTAACTTTCTAAGATTTGAACCGCTCCTGTGAGTCCAGTTTTGGATTCCGATGCTGCACTTCAGGTTTACTGTATACCTTGGACCTTCTTATTGTCGATGAAACACAGAAATTGCATCCGAATTTAGTACAAAATGCACAATGCCGACTTAAGTACAAGAGGACTGACACTCTCACTTCCTGTGATATGTACCTCTCCTGTGAGTCCAGTTTTAGATTCCGATGGTTGACTTCAGGTTTACTGTATCCCTTGGACTTTCTTATTGACGATGAAACACAGAAATTGCATCCGAATTTAATACAAAAGGCACAATGCCGACTTAAGTAAAAGAGGACTGATACTCTCACTTTCTATGATTTGAACTTCTCCTGTGAGTCCAGTTTTAGATTCCAATGCGTCACGTTAGGTTTACCGTATACCTTGCACCTTCTTATTGACGATGAAACACAGAAATTGCATCCGAATTTAATACAAAGGCACAATGCCGACATAAGTACAAGAGGACTGACACTCTAACTTTCTATGATATGAACCTCTCTTGTGAGTCCAGTTTTAGATTCCGATGCTTCACTTCAGGTTTACTGTATCACTTGGATCTTCTTATTGACGATGAAATACAGAAACTGCAACTCAATTTAATACAAAAGGCACAATGCCGACATAAGTATAAGAGGACTGACACTCTAACTTTCTATGATTTGAACCTCTCCTGTGAGTCCAGTTTTAGATTCCGATGCTTCACTTCAGGTTTACTGTATCACTTGGACCTCCTTATTGACGATGAAACACAGAAATTGCATCCGAATTTTATACAAAAGGCACAATGGCGACTTAAGTACAAGACGACTGACACTCTAACTATCCATGATTTGAACCCCTCCAGTAAGTCCAGTTATCGATTCCGATGCTTCACTTCAGGTTTACTGTATCCCTTGGACCTTCTTATTGACGATGAAATACAGAAATTGCATCCGAATCTAATACAAAAGCCACAATGGCGACTTAAGTACAAGAGGACTGACACTCTCCCTTTCTATGATTTGAACCTCTCATATGAGTCCAGTTTTAGATTCCGATGCTTCACTTCAGGTTTACTGTATCACTTGGACCTTATTATTTACGATGGAATACAGAAATTGCATCCGAATTGATTACAAAAGGCACAATGCCGACTTATGTATAAGACGACTGACACTCTAACTATTCATGATTTGAACCCCTCCAGTAAGTCCAGTTATCGATTCCGATGCTTCACTTCAGGTTAACTGTATCCCTTGGACCTTCTTATTGACGATGAAACACAGAAATAGCATCCGGATTTAATACAAAAGCCACAATGGCGACTTAAGTACAAGAGGACTGACACTCTCCCTTTCTATGATTTGAACCTCTCATATGAGTCCAGTTTTAGATTCCGATGCTTCACTTCAGGTTTACTGTATCACTTGGACCTTATTATTTACGATGGAATACAGAAATTGCATCCGAATTTAATACGAAAGGCACAATGCCGACTTATGTATAAGACGACTGACACTCTAACTATCCATGATTTGAACCCCTCCAGTAAGTCCAGTTATCGATTCCGATGCTTCACTTCAGGTTTACTGTATCCCTTGGATCTTCTTATTGACGATGAAATACAGAAATTGCATCCGAATTTAATACAAAAGCCACAATGACGACTTAAGTACAAGAGGACTGACACTCTCCCTTTCTATGATTTGAACTTCTCATATGGGTCCAGTTTTAGATTCCGATGCTTCACTTCAGGTTTACTGTATCACTTGGACCTTATTATTTACGATGGAATACAGAAATTGCATTCGAATTGAATACAAAAGGCACAATGCCGACTTAAGTAAAAGAGGACTGACACTCTCCTTTTCTATGATTTGAACCTCTCCTGTGAGTCCAGTTTTAGATTCCGATGCTTCACTTCAGGCTTACTGTATCCCTTGGACCTTCTTATTGACGATGAAATACAGAAATTGCATCCGAATATAATACAAAAGGCATAATGCCGACTTAAGTAAAAGAGGCCTGACACTCTCCCTTTCTATGATTTGAACCTCTCCTGTGAGTCCAGTTTTAGATTCCGATGCTTCACTTCAGGTTTACAGTATACCTTGCACCTTCTTATTGACGATGAATCACAGATATTGCATCGAAATTAAATTCAAAAGGCACAATGCCAACTTGAGTACATGAGGACTGACACTCTCGTTTTCTATGATTTGAACCTCTCCTGTGAGTCCTGTTTTAGATTCCGATGGTTCACCTCAGGTTTACTGTATACCTTGGACCTTCTTATTGATGATGAAACACAGAAATTGCATCCGAACTTAATACAAAAGGCACAATGTCGACTTAAGTAAAAGAGGACTGACACTCCCAATTTCTATGATTTGAACTTCTCCTGTGGGTACAGTTTTAGATTCCGATGCGTCACGTTAGGATTACCGTATACCTTGCACCTTCTCTTTGACGATGAAACACAGAGATTGCATCGGAATTTAATACAAAGGCACAATGCCAACATAAGTACAAGAAGTTTGACACTCTAACCTTCTATAATTTTAACCTCTCATGTGAGTCCGGTTTTAGATTCCGATGCTTCACTTCATTTTTACTGTATACCTTGCACCTTCTTTTTGACGATGAAACATAGAAATAGCATCGGAACTAAGTTCAAAAGGCACAATGCTGTCTTAAGTACAAGAGGACTGACACTCTAACTCTCTATGATTTGAAACTTTTCTGTGAGTCCAGTTTTAGATTCTGACGCTTCCCTTCTGGTTTACTGTATCCCTTGGACCTTCTTATTGACGATGAAACACAGAAATTGCATCCGAATTTAATACAAAAGGCACAACGCTGACTTAAGTATAGGAGGACCGACACTCTCTCTTTCTATGATTTGAACCTCACCTGTGAGTCCTGTTTTAGATTCCGATGCTTCACTTCATGTTTACTGTATACCTTGCACCTTCTTATTGACGATGAAACACAGTAATTGCATCGGAATTTAATACAAAAGGCACAATGCCGACTTTAGTACAAGAGGACGGACACTCTCACTTTCTATGATTTGAACCTCTCCTGTAAGTCCAGTTTTAGATCCCGATGATTCACTTCAGGATTACTGTATCCCTTGGACCATCATATTGACGATGAAATACAGAAATTGCATCCGAATTTAATTAAAAAAGGCACAATGCCGACTTAAGTACAAGAGGACTGACACTCTCTCTTTCTATGATTTGAACCTCTCCTGTGAGTCCAGTTTTAGATTCGGATGCTTCACTTCAGGTTTACTGTATCCCTTGGACCTTCTTATTGACGATGAAACACACAAATTGCATCCGAATTTAATACAGACGGGCACAAAGCCGACTTAAACAAAAGAGGACTGAACTCTTTCTTTCTATGATTTGAACCTCTCCTGTGAGTCCAGTTTTAGATTCCGATGCTTCACTTCAGGTTTACTGCATACCTTGCACCTTCTTATTAACGATGAAACACAGAAATTGCATCCGAATTTAAACCAAAAGGCACAATGCCGACTTAAGTAAAATAGGACTGACACTCTCATTTTCTGTGATTTGAACCTAACCTGTGATTGCAGTTTTAGATTCCGATGCTACACTACAGGTTTACTCTATACCTTGCACCTTGTTATTGACGATGAAACACAGAAATTGCATCGGAATTAAATTGAAAGGGCACAATGCCGACTTAAGTACAAGAGGACTGACACTCTAACTTTCTGTGATTTGAACCTCTCCAGCTAGTCCAGTTTTAGATTCCGATGCTTCACCTCAGGTTTACTGTATACCTTAGACTTTCTTATTGACGATGAAACACAGAAATTGCATCCGAATTTAGTACCAAAGGCACAATGCCGACTTAAGTACAAGAGGACTGACACTCTCACTTTCTGTGATTTGAACTTCTCCTGTGAGTCCAGTTTTAAATTCCGATGCTACACTACAGGATTACTGTATACCTTGCACCTTCTTATTGACGATGAAACACAGAAATTGCATCTGAATTTAATACCAAAGGCACAACGCCGACTTAAGTAAAAGAGGGCTGACACTCTCACTTTCCATGATTTGAACCTCTCCTGTGAGTCCAGTATTAGATTCCGATGCTTCTCTTCAGGTTTACTTTACCCCTGGGACCTTCTTAATGACGATGAAACACAGAGTTTGCATCCGAATTTAATACAAAAAGCACAATGCCGACTTAAGTACAAGAGGATTAACACTCTCACTTTCTATGATTTGAACCTCTCCTGTGAGTCCAGTTTTAGATTCCGATGCTTCACTTCAGGTTTACTGTATACCTTGGACCTTCTTATTGACGATGAAACACAGAAATTGCATCCAAATTTATTACAAAAGGCACAATGCCGACTTAAGTAAAAGAGGACTGACACACTTTCTATGATTTGAACTTCTCCTGTGAAACCAGTTTTTGATTCCGATGCGTCACTTCAGGTTTACCGTATACCTTTCACCTTCTTATTGACGATGAGACACAGAAATTGCATCGGAATTTAATACAACGGCACAATGCCGACTTAAGTACAGGAGGACTGACACTCTAACTTTCTATGATTTGAACCTCTCCTGTGAGTCCAGTTTTAGATTCCGATGCTTCACCTCAAGTTTACTGCATACCTTGCACCTTCTTATTGACGATGAAACACAGAAATTGCATCGGAAGTAATTGAAAGGGCACAATGCCAACTTAAGTACAAGAGAACTGACACTCAACTTTCTAAGATTTGAACCTCTCCTGTGAGTCCAGTTTTAGATTCCGATGCTTCACCTCAGGTTTACTGTATACCTTAGACTTTCTTATTGACGATGAAACACAGAAGATGCATCCGAATTTAGTACCAAAGGCACAATGCCGACTTAAGTACAAGAGGACTGACACTCTCACTTTCTGTGATTTGAACTTCTCCTGTGAGTCCAGTTTTAAATTCCTATGGTTCACTTCAGTTTTACTGTGTCCCTTGGACCTTCTTATTGACGATGAAACACAGAAATTGCATCAGAATTTAATACAAAAGGCACAATGCCGACTTAAGTAAAAGAGGACTGACACTCTCACTTTCTATGATTTGAACTTCTCCTGTGAGTCCAGTTTTAGATTCCGATGCGTCACGTTAGGTTTACCGTATACCTTGCACCTTCTTATTGACGATGAAACACAGAAATTGCATCGGAATTTAATACAAAGGCACAATGCCGACATAAGTACAAGAGGACTGACACTCTCTCTTTCTATGATTTGATCCTCTCCTGTGAGTCCAGTTTCAAATTCCGATGCTTCACTTCATTATTGTTGTATACCTTGCACCTTCTTATTGACGATGAAACATAGAAATTGCATCGGGATTAAATTCAAAAGGCACAATGCTGTCTTAAGTACAAGATGACTGACACTCTAACTCTCTATGATTTGAACCTTTTCTGTGAGTCCAGATTTAGATTCCGATGCTTCACTTCAGGTTTACTTTATAACCTTGCACCTTCTTATTGACGATGAAACACAGAAATTGCATCGGAATTATATTCAAAAGGCACAATCTCGACTTAAGTACAAGAGGACTGTCACTCTAACTATCTATGACTCGATCGTCTCCTGTGAGTCCAGTTTTAGATTCTGATGCTTCACTTCAGGGTTTACTGTATCCCTTGGACCTTCTTATTGAGGATGAAACACAGAAATGGCATCCGAATTTAATACAAAAGGCACATTGCTGACTTAAGTAAAAGAGGACCGATACTCTCTCTTTCTATGATTTGAACCTCTCCTTGTGAGTCCAGTTTTTGATTCCGATGCTTCACTTCAGATTTACTGTATACCTTGCACCTTCTTATTGACGATGAAACACAGTAATTGCATCGGAATTTAATACAAAAGGCAAAATGCCGACTTTAGTACAAGAGGACGGACACTCTCACTTTCTATGATTTGAACCTCTCCTGGAAGTCCAGTTTTAGATCCCGATGATTCACTTCAGGATTACTGTATCCCTTGGACCATCATATTGACGATGAAATACAGAAATTGCATCCGAATTTAATAAAAAAGGCACAATGCCGACTTAAGTACAAGAGGACTGACACTCTCTCTTTCTATGATTTGAACCTCTCCTGTGAGTCCAGTTTTAGATTCGGATGCTTCACTTCAGGTTTACTGTATCCCTTGGACCTTCTTATTGACGATGAAACACACAAATTGCATCCGAATTTAATACAGACGGGCACAAAGCCGACTTAAACAAAAGAGGACTGGACTCTTTCTTTCTATGATTTGAACCTCTCCTGTGAGTCCAGTTTTAGATTCCGATGCTTCACCTCAGGTTTACTGCATACCTTGCACCTTCTTATTGACCATGAAACACAGAAATTGCATCCGAATTTAAACCAAAAGGCACAATGCCGACTTAAGTAAAATAGGACTGACACTCTCATTTTCTGTGATTTGAACCTCTCCTGTGATTGCAGTTTTAGATTCCGATGCTACACTACAGGTTTACTGTATACCTTGCACCTTGTTATTGACGATGAAACACAGAAATTGCAACGGAATTAAATTGAAAGGGCACAATGCCGACTTAAGTACAAGAGGACTGACACTCTAACTTTCTATGATTTGAACCTCTCCAGCGAGTCCAGTTTTAGATTCCGATGCTTCACCTCAGGTTTACTGTATACCTTAGACTTTCTTATTGACGATGAAACACAGAAATTGCATCCGAATTTAGTACCAAAGGCACAAAGCCGACTTAAGTACAAGAGGACTGACACTCTCACTTTCTGTGATTTGAACTTCTCCTGTGAGTCCAGTTTTAAATTCCGATGCTACACTACAGGTTTACTGTATACCTTGCACCTTCTTATTGACGATGAAACACAGAAATTGCATCTGAATTTAATACCAAAGGCACAACGCCAACTTAAGTAAAAGAGGACTGACACTCTCACTTTCCAGGATTTGAACCTCTCCTGTGAGTCCAGTATTAGATTCCGATGCTTATCTTCAGGTTTACTTTACCCCTGGGACCTTCTTAATGACGATGAAACACAGAGTTTGCATCCGAATTTAATACAAAAAGCACAATGCCGACTTAAGTACAAGAGGATTAACACTCTCACTTTCTATGATTTGAACCTCTCCTGTGAGTCCAGTTTTAGATTCCGATGCTTCACTTCAGGTTTACTGTATACCTTGGACCTTCTTATTGACGATGAAACACAGAAATTGCATCCAAATTTATTACAAAAGGCACAATGCCGACTTAAGTAAAAGAGGACTGACACACTTTCTATGATTTGAACTTCTCCTGTGAAACCAGTTTTTGATTCCGATGCGTCACTTCAGGTTTACCGTATACCTTTCACCTTCTTATTGACGATGAGACACAGAAATTGCATCGGAATTTAATACAACGGCACAATGCCGACATAAGTACAAGAGGACTGACACTCTAACTTTCTATGATTTGAACCTCTCCTGTGAGTCCAGTTTTAGATTCCGATGCTTCACCTCAAGTTTACTGCATACCTTGCACCTTCTTATTGACGATGAAACACAGAAATTGCATCGGAAGTAATTGAAAGGGCACAATGCCAACTTAAGTACAAGAGAACTGACACTCAACTTTCTAAGATTTGAACCTCTCCTGTGAGTCCAGTTTTAGATTCCGATGCTTCACCTCAGGTTTACTGTATACCTTAGACTTTCTTATTGACGATGAAACACAGAAATTGCATCCGAATTTAGTACCAAAGGCACAATGCCGACTTAAGTACAAGAGGACTGACACTCTCACTTTCTGTGATTTGAACTTCTCCTGTGAGTCCAGTTTTAAATTCCTATGGTTCACTTCAGTTTTACTGTATCCCTTGGACCTTCTTATTGACGATGAAACACAGAAATTGCATCAGAATTTAATACAAAAGGCACAATGCCGACTTAAGTAAAAGAGGACTGACACTCTCACTTTCTATGATTTGAACTTCTCCTGTGAGTCCAGTTTTAGATTCCGATGCGTCACGTTAGGTTTACCGTATACCTTGCACCTTCTTATTGACGATGAAACACAGAAATTGCATCGGAATTTAATACAAAGGCACAATGCCGACATAAGTACAAGAGGACTGACACTCTAACTTTCTATGATTTGAACCTCTCCTGTGAGTCCAGTTTTAGATTTCGATGCTCCACTTCAGGTTTACTGTATCACTTGGACCTTCTTATTGACGATGAAATACAGAAATTGCATGCGAATTTAATACAAAAGGCACAATGCCGACTTAAGTAAAAGACGACTGACACTCTCTCTTTCTATGATTTGATCCTCTCCTGTGAGTCCAGTTTCAAATTCCGATGCTTCACTTCATTATTGTTGTATACCTTGCACCTTCTTATTGACGATGAAACATAGAAATTGCATCGGGATTAAATTCAAAAGGCACAATGCTGTCTTAAGTACAAGATGACTGACACTCTAACTCTCTATGATTTGAACCTTTTCTGTGAGTCCAGATTTAGATTCCGATGCTTCACTTCAGGTTTACAGTATAACCTTGCACCTTCTTATTGACGATGAAACACAGAAATTGCATCGGAATTTATACAAAAGGCACAATGCCGACTTTAGTACAAGAGGATGGACAATCTCACTTACTATGATTTGAACCTCTCCAGTGAGTCCAGTTTTAGATTCCGATGCTTCACCTCAGGTTTACTGCATACCTTGCACCTTCTTATTGACGATGAAACACAGAAATTGCATCTGAATTTAATACCAAATCACAATGCCGACTTAAGTAAAAGAGGACTGACACTCTCACTTTCCATGACTTGAACCTCTCCTGTGAGTCCAGTATTAGATTCCGATGCTTCAGTTCAGGTTTACTTTATCCCAGGGACCTTCTTAATGACGATGAAACACAGAGTTTGCATCCGAATTTAATACAAATGGCACATTGCCGACTTAAGTACAATAGGATTGACACTCTAACTTTCTATGATTTGAACCTCTCCTGTGAGTCCAGTTTTAGATTCCAAAGCTTCACATCAGGTTTACTGTATCCCTTGGACTTTCTTGTTGTCGATGAAACACCGAAATTGCATCCGAATTTAATACAAAATGCCCAATGCCGTCTTAAGTAAATAAGAACTGACACTCTCACTTTCTATGATTAGAACCTCTCCTGTGAGTCCAGTTTTAGATTCCGATGGTTCACTTCAAGTTTAGTGTATACCTTGCACCTCCTTATTGACAAAGAAACACAGAAATTGCATCCGAATTTAATACATAAGGCACAATGCCGACTAAAATTTAAGAGGACTGACACGCTCTCTTTCTATGATTTGAACCTCTCCTGTGAGTCCAGTTTTAGATTCCGATGCTTCACTTCAGGGTTACTGCATACCTTGCACCTTCTTATTGACGATGGAACACAGAAATTGCATCCGAATTTAATACCAAAGGCACAATGCCGACTTATGTAAAAGAGGACTGACACTCTCACTTTCCATGATTTGAACCTCTCCTGTGAGCCCAGTTTTAGATTCCGATGCTTCACTTCAGGTTTACTGTATCCCTGGGACCATCTTATTGACGATGAAACACAGAGTTAGCATCCGAATTTAATACAAAAGGCACAATGCCGACTTCAGTACAAGAGGATTGACACTCTACCTTTCTATGATTTGAACCTCTCCTGTGAGTCCAGTTTTAGATTCCGATGCTTCACTTCAGGTTTACTGCATACCTTGCACCTTCTTATTGACGATGAAACACAGAAATTGCATCGGAATTTAATACAAAGGCACAATGCCGATTTAAGTACAAGCGGACTAACACTCTGACTTTCTATGATTTGAACCTCTCCTGTGAGTCCAGTTTTATATTCCGATGCTTCACTTCAGGTTTACTGTATACCTTGGACCTTCTTATTGACGATGAAACACAGAAATTGCATCCAAAATTAATGCAATAGGCACAATGCCGACTTAAGTAAAAGAAGACTGACACACTTTCTATGATTTGAACTTCTCCTGTGAGACCAGTTTTAGATTCCGATGCGTCACTACAGGTTTACCGTATACATTTCACCTTCTTATTGACGATGAAACACAGAAATTGCATCGGAATTAAATACAAAGGCACAATGTCGACATAAGTACAAGAGGACTGACACTCTCACATTCTATGGTTTGAACCTCTCCTGTGAGTCCAGTCATAGATTCCGATGCTTCACTTCAGGTTTACTGTATCACTAGGACCTTCTTATTGACGATGAAATACAGAAAGTGCATCCGAATTTAATACAAAAAGCACAATGCCGACTTAAGTAAAAGAGGACTGACTCTCTTTCTATGATTTGAACCTCTCCTGTGAGTCTAGTTTTAGATTCCGATGCTTCACTTCAGGTTTACTGTATACCTTGCACCTTCTTATTGACGATGAAACATAGAAATTGCATCCGAATTTAATACAAAAGGCACAATGCCGTCTTTACTACAAGAGGACTGACACTCTCTCTTTCTATGATTTGAACATCTTCTGTGAGTCCAGTTTTAGATTCCGATGCTTCACTTAAGGTTTACTGTATCCCTTGGACCTTTTATTGACGATGAAACACAGAAGTTGCATCCGAATTTAATACAGTAGGCACAATGCCGACTTAAGTAAAAGGGGACTAACAGTCTACCTTTCTATGACTTGAACCTCTCCCGTGAGTCCAGTTTTAGACTCCAATGCTTCACTTGAGGTTTACTGTATCCCTTGGACCTTCTTATTGACGATGAAACACACAAATTGCATCCTAATTTAATACAGAAGGCACAATGCCGACTTAAATAAAAGAGGACTGTCACTCTCTCTTTCTATGATTTGAACCTCTCCTGTGAGGCCAGTTCTAGATTCCGATGCTTCACTTCAGGTTTACTGCATACCTTGCACCTTCTTATTGACGATGGAACACAGAAATTGCATCCGAATTTAATACCAAAGGCACAATGCCGACTTAAGTAAAAGAGGACTGACACTCTCACTTTCCATGATTTGAACCTCTCCTGTGAGTCCAGTTTTAGATTCCGATGCTTCACTTCAGGTTTACTTTATCCCTGGGACCTTCTTATTGACGATGAAACACAGAGTTAGCATCCGAATTTAATACAAAAGGCACAATGCCGACTTAAGTACAAGAGGATTGACACTCTAACTTTCTATGATTTGAACCTCTCCTGTGAGTCTAGTTTTAGATTCCGATGCTTCAATTCAGGTTTACTGCATACCTTGCACCTTCTTATTGACGATGAAACACAGGAATTGCATCGGAATTTAATACAAAGGCACAATGCCGATTTAAGTACAAGCGGACTAACACTCTGACTTTCTATGATTTGAACCTCTCCTGTGAGTCCAGTTTTATATTCCGATGCTTCACTTCAGGTTTACTGTATACCTTGGACCTTCTTATTGACGATGAAACACAGAAATTGCATCCAAAATTAATGCAATAGGCACAATGCCGACTTAAGTAAAAGAAGACTGACACACTTTCTATGATTTGAACGTCTCCTGTGAGACCAGTTTTAGATTCCGATGCGTCACTACAGGTTTACCGTATACCTTTCACCTTCTTATTGACGATGAAACACAGAAATTGCATCGGAATTAAATACAAAGGCACAATGTCGACATAAGTACAAGAGGACTGACACTCTCACATTCTATGGTTTGAACCTCTCCTGTGAGTCCAGTCATAGATTCCGATGCTTCACTTCAGGTTTACTGTATCACTAGGACCTTCTTATTGACGATGAAATACAGAAAGTGCATCCGAATTTAATACAAAAAGCACAATGCCGACTTAAGTAAAAGAGGACTGACTCTCTTTCTATGATTTGAACCTCTCCTGTGAGTCTAGTTTTAGATTCCGATGCTTCACTTCAGGTTTACTGTATACATTGCACCTTCTTATTGACGATGAAACATAGAAATTGCATCCGAATTTAATACAAAAGGCACAATGCCGTCTTTACTACAAGAGGACTGACACTCTCTCTTTCTATGATTTGAACATCTTCTGTGAGTCCAGTTTTAGATTCCGATGCTTCACTTCAGGTTTACTGTATCCCTTGGACCTTCTTATTGACGATGAAACACAGAAGTTGCATCCGAATTTAATACAGTAGGCACAATGCCGACTTAAGTAAAAGGGGACTAACAGTCTACCTTTCTATGACTTGAACCTCTCCCGTGAGTCCAGTTTTAGACTCCAATGCTTCACTTGAGGTTTACTGTATCCCTTGGACCTTCTTATTGACGATGAAACACACAAATTGCATCCTAATTTAATACAGAAGGCACAATGCCGACTTAAATAAAAGAGGACTGTCACTCTCTCTTTCTATGATTTGAACCTCTCCTGTGAGTCCAGTTCTAGATTCCGATGCTTCACTTCAGGTTTACTGCATACCTTGCACCTTCTTATTGACGATGGAACACAGAAATTGCATCCGAATTTAATACCAAAGGCACAATGCCGACTTAAGTAAAAGAGGACTGACACTCTCACTTTCCATGATTTGAACCTCTCCTCTGAGTCCAGTTTTAGATTCCGATGCTTCACTTCAGGTTTACTTTATCCCTGGGACCTTCTTATTGACGATGAAACACAGAGTTAGCATCCGAATTTAATACAAAAGGCACAATGCCGACTTAAGTACAAGAGGATTGACACTCTAACTTTCTATGATTTGAACCTCTCCTGTGAGTCTAGTTTTAGATTCCGATGCTTCAATTCAGGTTTACTGCATACCTTGCACCTTCTTATTGACGATGAAATACAGAAATTGCATCGGAATTTAATACAAAGGCACAATGCCGATTTAAGTACAAGCGGACTAACACTCTAACTTTCTATGATTTGAACCTCTCCTGTGAGTCTAGTTTTATATTCCGATGCTTCACTTCAGGTTTACTGTATACCTTGTACCTTCTTATTGACGATGAAACAGAGAAATTGCATCCAAAATTAATACAATAGGCACAATGCCGACTTAAGTAAAAGAAGACTGACACACTTTCTATGATTTGAATTTCGCCTGTGAGACCAGTTTTAGATTCGGATGCGACACTACAGGTTTACCGTATACCTTTCACCTTCTTATTGACGATGGAACACAGAAATTGCATCGGAATTAAATACAAAGGCACAATGCCGACATAAGTACAAGAGGACTGACACTCTTACATTCTATGGTTTGAACCTCTCCTGTGAGTCCAGTCATAGATTCCGATGTTTCACTTCAGGTTTACTGTATCACTTGGACCTTCTTAATGACGATGAAATACAGAAAGTGCATCCGAAATTAATACAAAAAACACAATGCCGACTTAAGTAAAAGAGGACTGACTCTCTTTCTATGATTTGAACCTCTCCTGTGAGTCTAGTTTTAGATTCCGATGCTTCACTTCAGGTTTACTGTATACCTTGCACCTTCTTATTGACGATGAAACATAGAAATTGCATCGGAATTAAATTTAAAAGGCACAATGCCGTCTTTACTACAAGAGGACTGACACTCTCTCTTTCTATGATTTGAACCTCTTCTGTGAGTCCAGTTTTAGATTCCTATGCTTCACTTCAGGTTTACTGTATCCCTTGGAACTTCTTATTGACGATGAAACACAGATATTGCATCCGAATTTAATACAGTAGGCACAATGCCGACTTAAGTAAAAGAGGACTAACCCTCTATCTTTCTATGATTTGAACCTCTCCCGTGAGTCCAGTTTTAGATTGCGACGCTTCACTTCAGGTTTACTGTATACCTTGCACGTTCCTATTGACGATGAAACACAGAGATTGCATCGGAATCAAATTCAAAAGGCACAATGCCGACTTAAGTGCAAGAGGACTGACACTCTAACTCTCTATGATTTGAACCTCTCCTGTGAGTCCAGTTTTAGATTCCGATGCTTCACCAAAGGTTTACTGTATCCCTTGGACCTTCTAATTGACGATGAAAGACAGAAATTGCATCGGAATTTCATACGAAAGGCACAATGCCAACTTAAGTACTAGTGGACTGACACTCTCACTAAGATTTGTACCTCTCCTGTGAGTCCAGTTTTAGATTCCGATGCTTCACTTCAGGTTTACTGTATACCTTGCATCTTCTTATTGACGATGAAACACAGATATTGCATCCGAATTTAATACAAAAGGCACAATGCCGACTTATTACAAGAGGACTGATACTCTAACTCTCTATGATTTGAACCTCCCCTATGAGTCCAGTTTTAGATTCCGATGCTTCACTTCAGGTTTACTGTATCCCTTGGACCTTCTTGTTGACGATGAACCACAGATATTGCATCCGGATTTAATACAGAAGGCGCAATGCCGACTTAAGTAAAAGAGGACTGACACTCTCGCTTTCTATGATTTGAACCTCTCCTGTGAGTCCAGTTTTAGATTCCGATGCTTCACTTCAGGTTTACTGTATCCCTTGGACCTTCTAATTGACGATGAAAGACAGAAATTGCATCGGAATTTCATACGAAAGGCACAATGCCAACTTAAGTACTAGAGGACTGACACTCTCACTTTCTAAGATTTGTACCTCTCCTGTGAGTCCAGTTTTCGATTCCGATGCTTCACTTCAGGGTTACTGTATCCCTTGGACCTTCTAATTGACGATGAAAGACAGAAATTGCATCGGAATTTAATACAAAAGGCACAATGCCAACTTAAGTACAAGAGGACTGACACTCTCACTTTCTAAGATTTGAACCTCTCCTGTGAGACCAGTTTTAGATTCCGATGCTTCACTTCAGGTTTACTGTATACCTTGCACCTTCTTATTGGCGATGAAACACAGAAATTGCATCCGAATTTAATACAAAAGGCACAATGCCGACTTAAGTAAAAGAAGACTGACACACTTTCTATGATTTGAACTTCTCCTGTGAGACCAGATTTAGATTCCGATGCGTCACTACAGGTTTACCGTATACCTTTCACCTTCTTATTGACGATGAAACACAGAAATTGCATCGGAATTAAATACAAGGCACAATGCCGACATAAGTACAAGAGGACTGACACTCTTACATTCTATGGTTTGAACCTCTCCTGTGAGTCCAGTCTTTGATTCCGATGCTTCACTTCAGGTTTACTGTATCACTTGGACCTTCTTATTGACGATGAAATACAGAAAGTGCATCCGAATTTAATACAAAAAGCACAATGCCGACTTAAGTAAAAGAGGACTGACACTCTCTCTTTCTATGATTTGAACCTCTCCCGTGAGTCCAGTTTTAGATTGCGATGCTTCACTTCAGGTTTACTGTATACCTTGAACCTTCTAATTGACGATGAAACACAGAAACTGCATCGGAATTAAATTCAAAAGGCACAATGCCGACTTAAGTACACACTCTAACTTTCTATGTTTTGAACCTCTCCTGTGAGTCCAGTTTTAAATTCCGATGCTTCACTTCAGGTTTACTGTATACCTTGCACCTTCTTATTGACGATGAAAAACAGAAATTGCATCGGAATTTAATACAGAAGGCACAATGCCAACTTAAGTACAAGAGGACTGACACTCTCACTTTCTAAGATTTGAACCTCCCCTGTGAGTCCAGTTTTAGATTCCGATGCTTCACTTCAGGTTTACTGTATCCCTTGGACCTTCTTATTGACGATGAAACACAGAAATTGCATCCGAATTTAATTCAAAAATCACAATGCCGACTTAAGTAAAAGAGGACTGACACTCACTCTTTCTATGATTGGAATCTCTCCCGCGAGTCCAGTTTTAGATTGCGATGGTTCACCTCAGGTTTACTGTATCCCTTGGACCTTCTTATTGACGATGAAATACAGATATTGCATCCGAATTTAATTCAAAAATCACAATGCCGACTTAAGTAAAAGAGGACTGACACTCACTCTCTATGATTGGAATCTCTCCCGCGAGTCCAGTTTTAGATTGCGATGGTTCACCTCAGGTTTACTGTATACCTTGCACCTCCTTATTGACGATAAAACATAGCAATTGCATCGGAATTAAATTCAAAAGGCACAATGCCGACTTAAGTACAAGAGGACTGACACTCTAACTCCCTATGTTTGGAACCTCTCCTGTGAGTCCAGTTTTAGATTCCGATGCTTCACTTCAGGTTTACTGTATACCTTGCAAAATCTTATTGACGATGAAACACAGAAATTGTATCCAAATTTAATAAAAAAGCACAATGCCGACTTAAGTACATGAGGACTGACACTCTCACTTTCTATGATTTGAACCTCTCCTGTGAGTATAGTTTTAGAATCCGATGCTTCACTTCAGGTTTACTGTATCCCTTTGTCCTTGTTATTGACGATGAAATACAGAAATTGCATCCGAATTTAATACAAAAGGCACAATGCCGACTTAAGTCAAAGAAGACTGACACTCTCTCTTTCTATGATTTGAACCTCTCCTGTGAGTCCAGTTTTGTATTCCGATGCTTCACTTCAGGTTTACAGTATACCTTGCACCTTCCTATTGACGATGAAACACAGAAATTGCATCGGAATTTAATACAAAAGGCACAATGCCGACTGAAGTAAAAGAGGACTGACACTCTCACTTTCTATGGTTTGAACCTCTCCTGTGAGTCCAGATTTAGATTCCGATGCTTCACTTCAGGTTTACTTTATCCCTTGGACCTTCTTATTGACGTTGAAACACAGAGTTTGCATCCGAATTTAATACAAAAGGCACAATGCCGACTAAAGGAAAAGAGGAGTGACACTCTAACTTTCTATGATTTGAAGCTCTCCTGTGAGTCCAGTTTCAGATTCCGATGCTTCACTTCAGGTTTACTGTATCCCTTGGACTTTCTTATTGACGATGAAACACAGAAATTGCATCCGAATTTAATACAAAAGGCACAATGCCTTCTTAAGTAAAAGAGGACTGACGCTCTCACTTTCTCTACTTGAACCTCACTTGTGAGTCCAGTTTTAGATTCCGATGCTTCACTTCAGGTTTACTGTATACCTTGCACCTTCTTAATGACGATGAAACACAGAAATTGCATCCGACTTTAATACCAAAGGCACTATGCCGACATAAGTACAAGAGGACTGACACTCTCTCTTTCTATGATGCGAACCACTCCTGTGAGTCCAGTTTTAGATTCCGATGCTTCACTTCAGGTTTACTGTATCCCTTGGACCTTCTAATTGACGATGAAACACAGAAATTGCATCCGAATTTAATACAAAAGGCACAATGCCAACTTAAATACAAGAGGACTGACACTCTCACATTCTATGATTTGAACCTCTCCTGTGAGTCCAGTTTTAGTTTCCGATGCTTCATTTCAGGTTTACTGTATCCGTTGGACCTTCGTATTGACGATGAAACACAGAAATTGCGTCGGAATGTAATACAAAAGGCACATTGCCGACTTAAGTAAAAGAGGACTGACACTCTCTCTTTCTATGATTTGAACCTTTCCTGTGAGTCCAGTTTTAAATTCCGATGCTTCACTTCAGGTTTACTGTATACCTTGCACCTTCTTATTAACGAAGAAACACAGAAATTGCATCGGAATTTAATACAAAAGGCACAATGCCGACTTAAGTAAAAGAGGATTGACACTCTCACTTTCAATGATTTTAACCTATCCTGTGAGTCCAGTTTTAGATTCCGATGCTTCATTTCAGGTTTACTGATCCCTTGGAAATTCTTATTCTCGATGAAACACAGAAATTCCATCCGAATTTAATACAAAAGGCGCAATGCCGACATAAGTACAAGAGGACTGACACTTTAACTTTCTATTATTTGAACCTCTCCTGTGAGTCCAGTTTTAGATTCCGACGCTTCACTTCAGGTTTACTGTATCCCTTGGACGTTCTTATTGACGATGAAACACAGAAATTGCATCCGAATTTAATACAAAAGGCACAATGCCGACTTAAGTAAAAGAAGACTGACTCTCTCATTTTCTACGATTTGATCCTCTCCTGTGAGTCCAGTTTTAGTTTCCGATGCGTCACTTCAGGTTAACTGTATCCCTTGGACGTTCTTATTGACGATGAAACACAGAAATTGCATCCGAATTTAATACAAAAGGCGCAATGCCGACATAAGTAAAAGAGGATTGACACTCTCACTTTCAATGATTTTAACCTATCCTGTGAGTCCAGTTTTAGATTCCGATGCTTCACTTCAGGTTTACTGTATCCCTTGGACCTTCATATTGACGATTGAACACAGATATTGCATCTGCATTTAATACAAAAGGCACAATGCCGATTTAAGTAAAAGAGGACTGACACTCTCCCATTCAATGATTTGAACCTCTCCTGTGAGTCCACTTTTGGATTCCGATGCTTCACTTCAGGTTTACTGTATACCTTGCACATTCTTATTGACGATGAAACACAGAACTTGCATCCGAATTTAATACAAAATGCACAATGACGACTTAAGTACAAGAGGACTGACACTCTCACTTTCTATGATTTGAACCTCTCCTGTGAGACCAGTTGCAGATTCCGATGCTTCACTTTAAGTTTACTGTATCCCTTGGACCTTCTTATTGACGATGATATACTGAAATTGCATCTGAATTTAATACAAAAGTTACAATGCCGACTTAAGTCCAAGCGGACTGACACTCTCTCTTTCTATGGTTTGAACCTCTCCCGTGAGTCCAGTTTTAGATTCCGATGCTTCACTTCAGGTTTACTGATCCCTTGGAAATTCTTATTCTCGATGAAACACAGAAATTCCATCCGAATTTAATACAAAAGGCGCAATGCCGACATAAGTACAAGAGGACTGACACTTTAACTTTCTGTTATTTGAACCTCTCCTGTGAGTCCAGTTTTAGATTCCGACGCTTCACTTCAGGTTTACTGTATCCCTTGGACGTTCTTATTGACGATGAAACACAGAAATTGCATCCGAATTTAATACAAAAGGCACAATGCCGACTTAAGTAAAAGAAGACTGACTCTCTCATTTTCTACGATTTGATCCTCTCCTGTGAGTCCAGTTTTAGTTTCCGATGCGTCACTTCAGGTTAACTGTATCCCTTGGACGTTCTTATTGACGATGAAACACAGAAATTGCATCCGAATTTAATACAAAAGGCGCAATGCCGACATAAGTAAAAGAGGATTGACACTCTCACTTTCAATGATTTTAACCTATCCTGTGAGTCCAGTTTTAGATTCCGATGCTTCACGTTAGGTTTACTGTATCCCTTGGACCTTCTTATTGAGGATGAAACACAGAAATTGCATCCGAATTTAATACAAAAGGCACAATGCCGACTTAAGTAAAAGAGGACTGACACTCTCTCTTTCTATGATTTGAACCTCTCCTGTGAGTCCAGTTTTAGATTCCGATGCTTCACATCAGGTTTACTGTATCAATTGGACCTTCTTATTGACGATGAAACACAGAAAATGCATCGGAATTTAATACAAAAGGCACAATGCCGACTTAAGTACAAGAGGACTGATACTCTAACTCTCTATGAATTGAACCTCTCCTGTGGGTCCAGTTTTAGATTCCGATGATTCACTTCAGGTTTACTGTGTCCCTTGGACCTTCTAATTGACGATGAAAGACAGAAATTGCATCGGAATTTAATACAAAAGGCACAATGCCAACTTAAGTACAAGAGTACTGACACTCTCACTTTCTAAGATTTGAACCTCTCCCGTGAGTCCAGTTTTAGATTCCGATGCTTCACTTCAGGTTTACAGTATACCTTGCACCTTCTTATTGACGATGAAACACAGAAATTGCATTCGAATTTAATACAAAAGGCACAATGCCGACTTAAGTACAAGAGGACTGACAATCTCCCTTTCTATGATTTGAACCTCTCCTGTGAGTCCAGTTTTAGATTCCGATGCTTCACTTCAGGTATACTGTATCCCTTGGACCTTCTTGTTGACGATGAACCACAGAAATTGCATCCGGATTTAATACAAAAGGCGCAATGCCGACTTAAGTAAAACAGGACTGACACTCTCCCTTTCTATGATTTGAACCTCTCCTGTGAGTCCAGTTTTAGATCCCGATGCTTCACTTCAGGTTTACTGTATACCTTGCAAATTCTTAATGACGATGAAACATAGAAATTGCATCCGAATTTAATACAAAATGCACAATGGCGACTTAAGTACATGAGGACTGACAATCTCCCTTTCTATGATTTGAACCTCTCCTGTGAGTATAGTTTTAGATTCCGATGCGTCACTTCAGGTTTATTGTATACCTTGCACCTTCTTATTGACGATGAAACACAGAAATTGCATCCGACTTTAAAATCAATAGCACTATGCCGACGTAAGTACAAGAGGACTGACACTCTCTCTTTCTATGATGCGAACCTCTCCTGTGAGTCCAGTTTTAGATTCCGATGCTTCACTTCAGGTTTAATGTATCCCTTGGACCTTCTTATTGACGATGAAATACAGAAAATGCATCCGAATTAAATACAAAAGGCACAATGCCGACTTAAGTAAACGAGGACTGACGCTCTCACTTTCTGTATTTGAACCTCTCTTGTGAGTCCAGTTTTAGATTCCGATGCTTCACTTCAGGTTTACTGTATACCTTGCACTTTCTTATTGTCGATGAAACACAGAAATTGCATCGGAATTAAATTCGAAAGGCAAAATATCGACTTAAGTACAAGAGGACTGACACTCAGACTATCTATGATTTGAAACTCTCCTGTGAGTTCATGTTTAGATTCCGATGCTTCACTTCAGGTTTACTGCATACCTTGGACCTTCTAATTGACGATGAAACACAGAAATTGCATCCGAATTTAATACAAAAGGCACAATACCAACTTAAGTACAAGAGGACTGACACTCTCACTCTCTATGATCTGAACCTCTCCTGTGAGTTCATGTTTAGATTCCGATGCTTCACTTCAGGTTTACTGTATACCTTGCACCTTCTCATTGACGATGAAACACAGAAATTGCATCCGAATTTAATTCGAAAGGCACAATGCCGACTTAAGTACAAGAGGACTGACAATCTCCCTTTCTATGATTTGAACCTCTCCTGTGAGTCCAGTTTTAGATTCCGATGCTTCACTTCAGGTTTACTGTATCCCTTGGACCCTCTTATTGACGATGAAACACAGAAATTACATCGGAATTTAATACAAAAGGCACAATGCCGACTTAAGTAAAAGAGGACTGATACTATCTCGTTCTATGATTTGAACCTCTCCAGTGAGTCCAGTTTTAAATTCCGATGCTTCACGTCAGGTTTACTGTATACCTTGCACATTCTTATTGACGAAGAAACACAGAAATTCCATCGGAATTTAATAGAAAAGGCACAATGCCGACTTAAGCAAGAGAGGATTGACACTCTCTCTTTCTATGATTTGAACCTCTCCTGTAAGTCCAGTTTTATATTCCCATACTTCACTTCAGGTTTACTATATCCCTTGGACCTTCTTATTGACGATGAAACACAGAGTTTGCATCCGAATTTAATACAAAAGGCACAATGCCGACTAAAGTACAAGAGGACTGACACTCAAACTTTCTATCATTTGAACCTCTCCTGTGAGTCCAGTTTCAGATTCCGATACTTCACTTCAGGTTTACTGTATCCCTTGGACCTTCTTATTGTCGATTAAACACAGAAATTGCATCCGAATTTAATACAAACGGCACAATGCCGACTTAAGTAAAGGAGGACTGACACACTCACTTTCTGTGATTTGAACCTACCCGGTGAGCCAGTTTTAGATTCCGATGCGTCACTTCAGGTTTACTGTATCCCTTGGACCTTCTTATTGACGAAGAAACACAGAAATTGCATCGGAATTAAATTCATAAGGCACAATGCCGACTTAAGTACAAGAGGACTGACACTCTAACAATCTATGATTTGAACCTCTCCTGTGAGTCCAGATTTAGATTCCGATGCTTCACTTCAGGTTTACTGTATCCCTTGGACTTTCTAATTGACGATTTAACACAGAAATTGCATCCGAATTTAATACAAAAGGCACAATGCCAACTTAAGTACAAGAGGAATGACACTGTCACTTTCTATGATTTCAACCTCTCCTGTGAGTCCAGTTTTGGTTTCCGATGGTTCACTTCAAGTTTACTGTACACCTTGCACCTTCGTATTGACGATGAAACACAGATATTGCATCCGAATTTAATACAAAAGGCACAATGCCGACATAAGTACAAGAGGACTGACACTATCCCTTTCTGTGATTTGAACCTATCCTGTGAGTCCAATTGCAGATTCCGATGCTTCACTTTAGGTTTACTGTATCGCTTGGACCTTCTTATTGACGATGAAACACAGAAATTGCATCCGAATTTAATGCAAAAGGCACAATGCCGACTTAAGTAAAAGAGGACTGACACTCTCTCTTTCTATGATTTGAACCTCTCCTGTGAGTCCAGATTTAGATTCCGATGCTTCACATCAGGTTTACTGTATCCCTTGGACCTTCTTATTGACGATGAAACACAGAAAATGCATCGGAATTTAATACAAAAGGCACAATGCCCACTTAAGTACAAGAGGACTGATACTCTAACTCTGTATGATTTGAACCTCTCCTGTGGGTCCAGTTTTAGATTCCGATGCTTCACGTCAAGTTTACTGTACCCCTTGGACCTTGTAATTGACGATGAAAGACAGAAATTGCATCGGAAATTAATACAAAAAGCACAATGCCAACTTAAGTACAAGAGGACTGACACTCTCACTTTCTAAGATTTGAACCTCTCCTGTGAGTCCAGTTTTACATCCCGATGCTTCACTTCAGGTTTACAGTATACCTTGCACCTTCTTATTGCCGATGAAACACAGAAATTGCATTCGAATTTAATACAAAAGGCACAATGCCGACTTAAGTACAAGAGGAAAGACAATCTCCCTTTCTATGATTTGAACCTCTCCTGTGAGTCCAGTTTTAGATTCCGATGCTTCACTTCAGGTTAACTGTATCCCTTGGACCTTCCTGTTGACGATGAACCACAGAAATTGCATCCCGATTTAATACAAAAGGCGCAATGCCGACTTAAGTAAAAGAGGACTGACACTTTCGCTTTCTATGTTTTGAACCTCTCCTGTGAGTCCAGTTTTAGATTCCGATGCTTCACTTCAGGTTTACTGTATACCTTGCAAATTCTTAATGACGATGAAACACAGAAATTGCATCCGAATTTAATAAAAAAGCACAATGCCGACTTAAGTACATGAGGACTGACACTCTCACTTTCTATGATTTGAACCTCTCCTGTGAGTATAGTTTTAGATTCCGATGCTTCACTTCAGGTTTACTGTATCCCTTGGTCTTTCTTATTGGCGATGAAATACAGAAATTGCATCGGAATTTCAATCAGAAGGCACAATGCCGACTTAGGTATAAGAGGACTGACACTCTCTCTTTCTATGATTTGAACCACTCCTGTGTGTCCAGTTTTAAATTCCGATGCTTCACTTCAGGTTTACTGTATACCTTGCACCTTTTTATTGACGATGAAACACAGAAATTGTATCGGAATTTAATACAAAAGGAACAATGCCGACTTAAGTAAAGGAGGACTGACACTCTCACTTTTTATGATTTGAACCTCTCCTGTGAGTCCAGTTTCAGATTCCGATGCTTCGCTACAGGTTTACTGTATCACTTGGACCTTCTTATTGATGATGAAACACAGAGTTTGCATCCGAATTTAATACAAAAGGCACAATGCCGACTAAAGTAAAAGAGGACTGACACTCTAACTTTCTATGATATGAACCTCTCCTGTGAGTCTAGTTTCAGATTCCGATGCTTCACTTCAGGTTTACTGTATCCATTGGACCTTCTTATTGACGATGAAACACAGAAAATGCATCCGAATTTAATACAAAAGGCACAATGCCGACTTAAGTACAAGCGGACTGACACTCTCTCTTTCTATGGTTTGAACCTCTCCTGTGAGTCCAGTTTTAGATTCCGATGCTTCACTTTAGGTTTACTGTATCCCTTGGACCTTCTTATTGCGGATGAAACACAGAAATTGCATCCGAATTTAATACAAAAGGCACAATGCTGACTTAAGTAAAAGAGGACTGACACTCTCCCATTCTATGATTTCAACCTCTCCTGTGAGTCCACTTTTGGATTCCGATGCTTCACTTCAGGTTTACTGTATACCTTGCACATTCTTATTGACGATGAAACACAGAAATTGCATCCGAATTTAATACAAAATGCACAATGACGACTTAAGTACAAGAGGACTGACACTCTCACATTCTATGATTTGTACCTCTCCTGTGAGTCCAGTTGCAGATTCCGATGCTTCACTTTAGGTTTACTGTATCCCTTGGACCTTCTTATTGACGATGACATACTGAAACTGCATCCGAATTTAATACAAAAGACACAATGCCGACTTAAGTCCAAGCGGACTGACACTCTCTCTTTCTATGGTTTGAACCTCTCCTGTGAGTCCAGTTTTAGATTCCGATGCTTCACTTTAGGTTTACTGTATCCCTTGGACCTTCTTATTGAGGATGAAACACAGAAATTGCATCCGAATTTAATACAAAAGGCACAATGCCGACTTAAGTAAAAGAGGACTGACACTCTCTCTTTCTATGATTTCGACCTCTCCTGTGAGTCCAGTTTTAGATTCCGATGCTTCACATCAGGTTTACTGTATCCCTTGGACCTTCTTATTGACGATGAAACACAGAAAATGCATCGGAATTTAATACAAAAGGCACAATGCCGACTTAAGTACAAGAGGACTGATACTCTAACTCTCTATGAATTGAACCTCTCCTGTGGGTCCAGTTTTAGATTCCGATGCTTCACTTCAGGTTTACTGTGTCCCTTGGACGTTCTAATTGACGAAGAAAGACAGAAATTGCATCGGAATTAAATACAAAAGGCACAATGCCAACTTAAGTACAAGAGGACTGACACTCTCACTTTCTAAGATTTGAACCTCTCCTGTGAGTCCAGTTTTAGATTCCGATGCTTCCCTTCAGGTTTACTGTATACCTTGCACCTTCTTATTGACGATGAAATACAGAAATTGCATCCGAATTTAATACAAAAGGCACAATACCGACTTAAGTACAAGAGGACTGATAATCTAACTCTGTATGATTTGAACCTCTCCTGTGGGTCCAGTTTTAGATTCCGATGCTTCACTTCGGGTTTACTGTATACCTTGGACCTTGTAATTGACGATGAAAGACATAAATTGCATCGGAAATTAATACAAAAAGCACAAAGCTAACTTAAGTACAAGAGGACTGACACTCTCACTTTCTAAGATTTGAACCTCTCCCGTGAGTCCAGATTTAGATTCCGATGCTTCACTTCAGGTTTACGGTATACCTTGCACCTTCTTATTGACGATGAAACACAGAAATTGCATTCGAATTTAATACAAAAGGCACAATGCCGACTTAAGTACAAGAGGACTGACAATCTCCCTTTCTATGATTTGAACCTCTCCTGTGAGTCTAGTTTTAGATTCCGATGCTTTACTTCGGGTTTACTGTATCCCTTGGACCTTCTTGTTGTCGATGAACCACAGAAATTGCATCCGGATTTAATACAAAAGGCGCAATGCCGACTTAAGTAAAAGAGGACTGACACTCTCCCTTTCTATGATTTGAACCTCTCCTGTGAGTCCAGTTTTAGATCCCGATGCTTCACTTCAGGTTTACTGTATACCTTGCAAATTCTTAATGACGATGAAACACAGAAATTGCATCCGAATTTAATAAGAAAGCACAATGCCGACTTAAGTACATGAGGACTGACAATCTCCCTTTCTATGATTTGAACCTCTCCTGTGAGTATAGTTTTAGATTGCGATGCTTCACTTCAGGTTTACTGTATCCCTTGGTCCTTCTTATTGACCTTGAAATACAGAAATTGCATCGGAATTTAAAACAAAAGGCACAATGCCGACTTAGGTATAAGAGGACTGACACTCTCTCTTACTATGATTTGAACCTCTCCTGTGAGTCCAGTTTTAAATTCCGATGCTTCACTTCAGGTTTACTGTAGACCTTGCACCTTCTTATTGACGATGAAACACAGAAATTGCATCGGAATTTAATACAAAATGCACTATGCCGATTTAAGTAAAAGAGGACTGACACTCTCACTTTTTATGATTTGAACCTCTCCTATGAGTCTAGTTTTAGATTCCGATGCTTCACTTCAGGTTAACTGTATCCCTTGGACCTTCCTGTTGACGATGAACCACAGAAATTGCATCCCGATTTAATACAATAGGCGCAATGCCGACTTAAGTAAAAGAGGACTGACACTTTCGCTTTCTATGTTTTGAACCTCACCTGTGAGTCCAGTTTTAGACTCCGATGCTTCACTTCAGGTTTACTGTATACCTTGCAAATTCTTAATGACGATGAAACACAGAAATTGCATCCGAATTTAATAAAAAAGCACAATGCCGACTTAAGTACATGAGGACTGACACTCTCACTTTCTATGATTTGAACCTCTCCTATGAGTATAGTTTTAGATTCCGATGCTTCACTTCAGGTTTACTGTATCCCTTGGTCTTTCTAATTGACGATGAAATACAGAAATTGCATCGGAATTTAAAACAAAAGGCACAATGCCGACTTAGGTATAAGAGGACTGACACTCTCTCTTTCTATGATTTGAACCACTCCTGTGTGTCCAGTTTTAAATTCCGATGCTTCACTTCAGGTTTACTGTATACCTTGCACCTTCTTATTGACGATGAAACACAGAAATTGCATCGGAATTTAATACAAAAGGAACAATGCCGACTTAAGTAAAGGAGGACTGACACTCTCACTTTTTATGATTTGATCCTCTCCTGTGAGTCCAGTTTCAGATTCCGATGCTTCGCTTCAGGTTTACTGTATCACTTGGACCTTCTTATTGACGATGAAACACAGAGTTTGCATCCGAATTTAATACAAAAGGCACAATGCCGACTAAAGTAAAAGAGGACTGACACTCTAACTTTCTATGATATGAACCTCTCCTGTGAGTCTAGTTTCAGATTCCGATGCTTCACTTCAGGTTTACTGTATCCATTGGACCTTCTTATTGACGATGAAACACAGAAAATGCATCCGAATTTAATACAAATGGCACAATGCCGACTTAAGTACAAGCGGACTGACACTTTCTCTTTCTATGGTTTGAACCTCTCCTGTGAGTCCAGTTTTAGATTCCGATGCTTCACTTCAGGTTTACTGTATACCTTGCAAATTCTTAATGACGATGAAACACAGAAATTGCATCCGAATTTAATAAAAAAGCACAATGCCGACTTAAGTACATGAGGACTGACACTCTCACTTTCTATGATTTGAACCTCTCCTGTGAGTATAGTTTTAGATTCCGATGCTTCACTTCAGGTTTACTGTATCCCTTGGTCTTTCTTATTGGCGATGAAATACAGAAATTGCATCGGAATTTCAATCAGAAGGCACAATGCCGACTTAGGTATAAGAGGACTGACACTCTCTCTTTCTATGATTTGAACCACTCCTGTGTGTCCAGTTTTAAATTCCGATGCTTCACTTCAGGTTTACTGTATACCTTGCACCTTTTTATTGACGATGAAACACAGAAATTGTATCGGAATTTAATACAAAAGGAACAATGCCGACTTAAGTAAAGGAGGACTGACACTCTCACTTTTTATGATTTGAACCTCTCCTGTGAGTCCAGTTTCAGATTCCGATGCTTCGCTACAGGTTTACTGTATCACTTGGACCTTCTTATTGATGATGAAACACAGAGTTTGCATCCGAATTTAATACAAAAGGCACAATGCCGACTAAAGTAAAAGAGGACTGACACTCTAACTTTCTATGATATGAACCTCTCCTGTGAGTCTAGTTTCAGATTCCGATGCTTCACTTCAGGTTTACTGTATCCATTGGACCTTCTTATTGACGATGAAACACAGAAAATGCATCCGAATTTAATACAAAAGGCACAATGCCGACTTAAGTACAAGCGGACTGACACTCTCTCTTTCTATGGTTTGAACCTCTCCTGTGAGTCCAGTTTTAGATTCCGATGCTTCACTTTAGGTTTACTGTATCCCTTGGACCTTCTTATTGCGGATGAAACACAGAAATTGCATCCGAATTTAATACAAAAGGCACAATGCTGACTTAAGTAAAAGAGGACTGACACTCTCCCATTCTATGATTTCAACCTCTCCTGTGAGTCCACTTTTGGATTCCGATGCTTCACTTCAGGTTTACTGTATACCTTGCACATTCTTATTGACGATGAAACACAGAAATTGCATCCGAATTTAATACAAAATGCACAATGACGACTTAAGTACAAGAGGACTGACACTCTCACATTCTATGATTTGTACCTCTCCTGTGAGTCCAGTTGCAGATTCCGATGCTTCACTTTAGGTTTACTGTATCCCTTGGACCCTCTTATTGACGATGACATACTGAAACTGCATCCGAATTTAATACAAAAGACACAATGCCGACTTAAGTCCAAGCGGACTGACACTCTCTCTTTCTATGGTTTGAACCTCTCCTGTGAGTCCAGTTTTAGATTCCGATGCTTCACTTTAGGTTTACTGTATCCCTTGGACCTTCTTATTGAGGATGAAACACAGAAATTGCATCCGAATTTAATACAAAAGGCACAATGCCGACTTAAGTAAAAGAGGACTGACACTCTCTCTTTCTATGATTTCGACCTCTCCTGTGAGTCCAGTTTTAGATTCCGATGCTTCACATCAGGTTTACTGTATCCCTTGGACCTTCTTATTGACGATGAAACACAGAAAATGCATCGGAATTTAATACAAAAGGCACAATGCCGACTTAAGTACAAGAGGACTGATACTCTAACTCTCTATGAATTGAACCTCTCCTGTGGGTCCAGTTTTAGATTCCGATGCTTCACTTCAGGTTTACTGTGTCCCTTGGACGTTCTAATTGACGAAGAAAGACAGAAATTGCATCGGAATTAAATACAAAAGGCACAATGCCAACTTAAGTACAAGAGGACTGACACTCTCACTTTCTAAGATTTGAACCTCTCCTGTGAGTCCAGTTTTAGATTCCGATGCTTCCCTTCAGGTTTACTGTATACCTTGCACCTTCTTATTGACGATGAAATACAGAAATTGCATCCGAATTTAATACAAAAGGCACAATACCGACTTAAGTACAAGAGGACTGATAATCTAACTCTGTATGATTTGAACCTCTCCTGTGGGTCCAGTTTTAGATTCCGATGCTTCACTTCGGGTTTACTGTATACCTTGGACCTTGTAATTGACGATGAAAGACATAAATTGCATCGGAAATTAATACAAAAAGCACAAAGCTAACTTAAGTACAAGAGGACTGACACTCTCACTTTCTAAGATTTGAACCTCTCCCGTGAGTCCAGATTTAGATTCCGATGCTTCACTTCAGGTTTACGGTATACCTTGCACCTTCTTATTGACGATGAAACACAGAAATTGCATTCGAATTTAATACAAAAGGCACAATGCCGACTTAAGTACAAGAGGACTGACAATCTCCCTTTCTATGATTTGAACCTCTCCTGTGAGTCTAGTTTTAGATTCCGATGCTTTACTTCGGGTTTACTGTATCCCTTGGACCTTCTTGTTGTCGATGAACCACAGAAATTGCATCCGGATTTAATACAAAAGGCGCAATGCCGACTTAAGTAAAAGAGGACTGACACTCTCCCTTTCTATGATTTGAACCTCTCCTGTGAGTCCAGTTTTAGATCCCGATGCTTCACTTCAGGTTTACTGTATACCTTGCAAATTCTTAATGACGATGAAACACAGAAATTGCATCCGAATTTAATAAGAAAGCACAATGCCGACTTAAGTACATGAGGACTGACAATCTCCCTTTCTATGATTTGAACCTCTCCTGTGAGTATAGTTTTAGATTGCGATGCTTCACTTCAGGTTTACTGTATCCCTTGGTCCTTCTTATTGACCTTGAAATACAGAAATTGCATCGGAATTTAAAACAAAAGGCACAATGCCGACTTAGGTATAAGAGGACTGACACTCTCTCTTACTATGATTTGAACCTCTCCTGTGAGTCCAGTTTTAAATTCCGATGCTTCACTTCAGGTTTACTGTAGACCTTGCACCTTCTTATTGACGATGAAACACAGAAATTGCATCGGAATTTAATACAAAATGCACAATGCCGATTTAAGTAAAAGAGGACTGACACTCTCACTTTTTATGATTTGAACCTCTCCTATGAGTCTAGTTTTAGATTCCGATGCTTCACTTCAGGTTAACTGTATCCCTTGGACCTTCCTGTTGACGATGAACCACAGAAATTGCATCCCGATTTAATACAATAGGCGCAATGCCGACTTAAGTAAAAGAGGACTGACACTTTCGCTTTCTATGTTTTGAACCTCACCTGTGAGTCCAGTTTTAGACTCCGATGCTTCACTTCAGGTTTACTGTATACCTTGCAAATTCTTAATGACGATGAAACACAGAAATTGCATCCGAATTTAATAAAAAAGCACAATGCCGACTTAAGTACATGAGGACTGACACTCTCACTTTCTATGATTTGAACCTCTCCTATGAGTATAGTTTTAGATTCCGATGCTTCACTTCAGGTTTACTGTATCCCTTGGTCTTTCTAATTGACGATGAAATACAGAAATTGCATCGGAATTTAAAACAAAAGGCACAATGCCGACTTAGGTATAAGAGGACTGACACTCTCTCTTTCTATGATTTGAACCACTCCTGTGTGTCCAGTTTTAAATTCCGATGCTTCACTTCAGGTTTACTGTATACCTTGCACCTTCTTATTGACGATGAAACACAGAAATTGCATCGGAATTTAATACAAAAGGAACAATGCCGACTTAAGTAAAGGAGGACTGACACTCTCACTTTTTATGATTTGATCCTCTCCTGTGAGTCCAGTTTCAGATTCCGATGCTTCGCTTCAGGTTTACTGTATCACTTGGACCTTCTTATTGACGATGAAACACAGAGTTTGCATCCGAATTTAATACAAAAGGCACAATGCCGACTAAAGTAAAAGAGGACTGACACTCTAACTTTCTATGATATGAACCTCTCCTGTGAGTCTAGTTTCAGATTCCGATGCTTCACTTCAGGTTTACTGTATCCATTGGACCTTCTTATTGACGATGAAACACAGAAAATGCATCCGAATTTAATACAAATGGCACAATGCCGACTTAAGTACAAGCGGACTGACACTTTCTCTTTCTATGGTTTGAACCTCTCCTGTGAGTCCAGTTTTAGATTCCGATGCTTCACTTTAGGTTTACTGTATCCCTTGGACCTTCTTATTGCGGATGAAACACAGAAATTGCATCCGAATTTAATACAAAAGGCACAATGCCGACTTAAGTAAAAGAGGACTGACACTCTCCCATTCTATGATTTGAACCTCTCCTGTGAGTCCACTTTTGGATTCCGATGCTTCACTTCAGGTTTACTGTATACCTTGCACATTCTTATTGACGATGAAACACAGAAATTGCATCCGAATTTAATACAAAATGCACAATGACGACTTAAGTACAAGAGGACTGACACTCTCACATTCTATGATTTGAACCTCTCCTGTGAGTCCAGTTGCAGATTCCGATGCTTCACTTTAGGTTTACTGTATCCCTTGGACCTTCTTATTGACGATGACATACTGAAATTGCATCCGAATTTAATACAAAAGTCACAATGCCGACTTAAGTCCAAGCGGACTGACACTCTCTCTTTCTATGGTTTGAACCTCTCCTGTGGGTCCAGTTTTAGATTCCGATGCTTCACTTCAGGTTTACTGTGTCCCTTGGACGTTCTAATTGACGATGAAAGACAGAAATTGCATCAGAATTAAATACAAAAGGCACAATGCCAACTTAAGTACAAGAGGACTGACACTCTCACTTTCTAAGATTTGAACCTCTCCTGTGAGTCCAGTTTTAGATTCCGATGCTTCCCTTCAGGTTTACTGTATACCTTGCACCTTCTTATTGACGATGAAATACAGAAATTGCATCCGAATTTAATACAAAAGGCACAATACCGACTTAAGTACAAGAGGACTGATACTCTAACTCTGTATGATTTGAACCTCTCCTGTGGGTCCAGTTTTAGATTCCGATGCTTCACTTCGGGTTTACTGTATCCCTTGGACCTTGTAATTGACGATGAAAGACATAAATTGCATCGGAAATTAATACAAAAAGCACAAAGCCAACTTAAGTACAAGAGGACTGATACTCTCACTTTCTAAGATTTGAACCTCTCCCGTGAGTCCAGTTTTAGATTCCGAAATTAATACAAAAAGCACAAAGCCAACTTAAGTACAAGAGGACTGATACTCTCACTTTCTAAGATTTGAACCTCTCCCGTGAGTCCAGTTTTAGATTCCGATGCTTCACTTCAGGTTTACGGTATACCTTGCACCTTCTTATTGACGATGAAACACAGAAATTGCATTCGAATTTAATACAAAAGGCACAATGCCGACTTAAGTACAAGAGGACTGACAATCTCCCTTTCTATGATTTGAACCTCTCCTGTGAGTCTAGTTTTAGATTCCGATGCTTCACTTCAGGTTTACTGTATCCCTTGGTCCTTCTTATTGACCTTGAAATACAGAAATTGCATCGGAATTTAAAACAAAAGGCACAATGCCGACTTAGGTATAAGAGGACTGACACTCTCTCTTACTATGATTTGAACCTCTCCTGTGAGTCCAGTTTTAAATTCCGATGCTTCACTTCAGGTTTACTGTAGACCTTGCACCTTCTTATTGACGATGAAACACAGAAATTGCATCGGAATTTAATACAAAATGCACAATGCCGACTTAAGTAAAAGAGGACTGACACTCTCACTTTTTATGATTTGAACCTCTCCTGTGAGTCCAGTTTCAGATTCCGTTGCTTCACTTCAGGTTTACTGCATCACATGGACCTTCTTATTGACGATGAAACACAGAAAATGCATCCGAATTTAATACAAAAGGCACAATGCCGACTTAAGTAAAAGAGGACTGACGCTCTCACTTTCTGTATTTGCACCTCTCTTGTGAGTCCAGTTTTAGATTCCGATGCTTCACTTCAGGTTTACTGTATACCTTGCACTTTCTTATTGTCGATGAAACACAGAAATTGCATCGGAATTAAATTCAAAAGGCACAATATCGACTTAAGTACAAGAGGACTGACACTCAAACTATCTATGATTTGAACCTCTCCTGTGAGTTCATGTTTAGATTCCGATGCTTCACTTCAGGTTTACTGTATACCTTGGACCTTCTAATTGACGATGAAACACAGAAATTGCATCCGAATTTAATACTAAAGGCACAATACCAACTTAAGTACAAGAGGACTGACACTCTCACTCTCTATGATTTGAACCTCTCTTGTGAGTTCATGTTTAGATTCCGATGCTTCACTTCAGGTTTACTGTATACCTTGCACCTTCTCATTGACGATGAAACACAGAAATTGCATCCGAATTTAATTCGAAAGGCACAATGCCGACTTAAGTACAAGATTACTGACAATCTCCCTTTCTATGATTTGAACCTCTCCTGTGAGTCCAGTTTTAGATTCCGATGCTTCACTTCAGGTTTACTGTATCCCTTGGACCCTCTTATTGACGATGAAACACAGAAATTACATCGGAATTTAATACAAAAGGCACAATGCCGACTTAAGTAAAAGAGGACTGATACTCTCTCTTTCTATGATTTGAACCTCTCCAGTGAGTCCAGTTTTAAATTCCGATTCTTCACGTCAGGTTTACTGTATACCTTGCACATTCTTATTGACGAAGAAACACAGAAATTGCATCGGAATTTAATAGAAAAGGCACAATGCCGACTTAAGCAAAAGAGGACTGACACTCAATCTTTCTATCATTTGAACCACTCCTGTGAGTCCAGTTTCAGATTCCGATACTTCACTTCAGGTTTACTGTATCCCTTGGACCTTCTTATTGTCGATGAAACACAGAAATTGCATCCAAATTTAATACAAACGGCACAATGCCGACTTAAGTAAAGGAGGACTGACACACTCTCTTTCTGTGATTTGAACCTATCCTGTGAGCCAGTTTTAGATTCCGATGCGTCACTTCAGGTTTACTGTATCCCTTGGACCTTCTTATTGACGAAGAAACACAGAAATTGCATCTGGAATTAATACAAAAGGCACAATGCCGACTTAAGTAAAAGAGGACTGACACTCTCCCATTCTATGATTTGAACCTCTCCTGTGAGTCCACTTTTAGATTCCGATGCTTCACTTCAGGTTTACTGTATACCTTGCACATTGTTATTGACGATGAAACACAGAAATTGTATCCGAATTTAATACAAAAGGCACAATGACGACTTAAGTACAAGAGAACAGACAATCTCCCTTTCTATGATTTGAACCTCTCCTGTGGGTCCAGTTTTAGATTCCGATGCTTCACTTCAGGTTAACTGTATCCCTTGGACCTTCCTGTTGACGATGAACCACAGAAATTGCATCCGGATTTAATACAAAAGGCGCAATGCCGACTTAAGTAAAAGAGGACTGACACTCTCGCTTTCTATGATTTGAACCTCTCCTGTGAGTCCCGTTTTAGATTCCGATGCTTCACTTCAGGTTTACTGTATGCCTTGCAAATTCTTAATGACGATGAAACACAGAAATTGCATCCGAATTTAATAAAAAAGCACAATGCCGACTTAAGTACATGAGGACTGACACTCTCACTTTCTATGATTTGAACCTCTCCTGTGAGTATAGTTTTAGATTCCGATGCTTCACTTCAGGTTTACTGTATCCCTTGGTCTTTCTTATTGACAATGAAATACAGAAATTGCATCGGAATTTAAAACAAAAGGCACAATGCCGACTTAGGTATAAGAGGACTGACACTCTCTCTTTCTATGATTTGAACCACTCCTGTGAGTCCAGTTTTAAATTCCGATGCTTCACTTCAGGTTTACTGTATACCTTGCACCTTCTTATTGACGATGAAACACAGAAATTGCATCGGAATTTAATACAAAAGGCACAATGCCGACTTAAGTAAAGGAGGACTGACGCTCTCACTTTTTATGATTTGAAACTCTCCTGTGAGTCCAGTTTCAGATTCCGATGCTTCGCTTCAGGTTTACTGTATCACTTGGACCTTCTTATTGACGATGAAACACAGAGTTTGCATCCGAATTTAATCCAAAAGGCACAATGCCGACTAAAGTACAAGAGGACTGACACTGTAACTTTCTATGATTTGAACTTCTCCTGTGAGTCTAGTTTCAGATTCCGATGCTTCACTTCAGGTTTACTGTATCCCATGGACCTTCTTATTGACGATGAAACACAGAAAATGCATCCGAATTTAATACATAAGGCACAATATCGACTTAAGTACAAGAGGACTGATACTCAGACTATCTATGATTTGAACCTCTCCTGTGAGTCCAGTTTTAGATTCCGAAGCTTCACTTCAGGTTTACTGTATCCCTTGGACCTTCTTATTGACGATGAATTACTGAAATTGCATCCGAATTTAATACAAAAGTCACAAAGCCGACTTAAGTACAAGAGGACTGGCACTCTCTCTTTCTATGGATTGAACCTCTCCTGTGAGTCCAGTTTTATATTGCGATGCTTCACTTCAGGTTTACTGTATCCCTTGGACCTTCTTATTGACGATGAAAGACAGAAATTGCATCGGAATTTAATACAAAAGGCACAATTCCAACTTAAGTACAAGAGGACTGACACTCTCACTTTTTATGATTTGAACCTCTCCTGTGAGTCCAGTTTTAGATTCCGATGCTTCACTTCAGGTTTACTGTATACCGTGCACCTTCTTATTGACGATGAAACACAGAAATTGCATCCGAATTTAATACAAAAGGCACAATGCTGACTTAAGTAGAAGAGGTCTGACACTCTCCCTTTCTATGATTTGAACCTCTCCTGTGAGTCCAGTTTTGGATTCCGATGGTTCACTTCAAGTTTACTGTATACCTTACACCTTCGTATTGACGATGAAACACAGATATTGCATCCGAATGTAATACAAAAGGCACAATGCCGACTTAAGTACAAGAGGACTGACACCTTCCCTTTCTATGGTTTGAACCTCTCCTGTGAGTCCAATTTCAGATTACGATGCTTCACTTTAGGTTTACTGTATCCCTTGGACCGTCTTATTGACGATTGAACACACATATTGCATCTGGATTTAATACAAAAGGCACAATGCCGACTTCAGTAAAAGAGGACTGACACTCTCACTTTCTATGATTTGAACCTCTCCTGTGAGTCCACTTTTAGATTCCGATGCTTCACTTCAGGTTTACTGTATACCTTGCACATTCTTATTTACGATGAAACACAGAAATTGCGTCCGAATTTAATACAAAAGGCACAATGCCGACTTAAGTACAAGAGGACTGACACTCACACTTTCTATGATTTGAACCTCTCCTGTGAGTCCAGTTTCAGATTCCGAAGCTTCACTTCAGGTTTACTGTATCCCTTGGACCTTCTTATTGACGATGATATACTGAAATTGCATCCGAATTTAATACAAAAGTCACAAAGCCGACTTAAGTACAAGCGGACTGACACTCTCTCTTTCTATGGATTGTACCTCTCCTGTGAGTCCAGTTTTAGATTCCGATGCTTCACTTCAGGTTTACTGTATCCCTTGGACCTTCTTATTGAAGATGAAACACAGAAATTGCATCCGAATTTAATACAAAAGGCACAATGCCGACTTAAGTAAAGGAGGACTGACAGTCTCTTTTTGTATGATTTGATTCTCTCCTATCAGCCCAGTTTTAGATTCCGATGCTTCACTTCATGTTTACTGTATACCTTGCACCTTCTTATTAACGATGAAACACAGAAATTGCATCGGAATTTAATACAATAGGCACAATGCCGACTGAAGTAAAGGAGGACTGACACTCTCAATTTCAATGATTTGAACCTCTCCTGTGGGTCCAGTTTCAGATTCCGATGCTTCACTTCAGGTTTACTGTATCCCTTGGACCTTCTTATTGACGATGAAAAACAGAAATTGCATCCGAATTTAATACAAAAAAAGGCACAATGCCGACTTAAGTAAAAGAGGACTGACACTCACACTTCCTGTGATTTGAACCTCTCCTGTAAGTCCAGTTTCAGATTCCGATGCTTCACTTCAGGTTTACTGTATCCCTTGGAGTTTCTAATTGACGATGAAAGACAGAAATTGCATCCGAATTTAATACAAAAGGCACAATGCCAACTTAAGTACAAGAGGACTGACACTCTCACTTTTTATGATTTGAACCTCTCCTGTGAATCCAGTTTTAGATTCCGATGCCTCACTTCAGGTTTACTGTATACCGTGCACCTTCTAATTGACGATGAAACACAGAAATTGCATCCGAATTTAATACAAAAGGCACAATGCTGACTTAGTAGAAGAGGTCTGACACTCTCCCTTTCTATGATTTGAACCTCTCCTGTGAGTCCAGTTTTAGATTCCAATGCTTCACTTCAGGTTTAGTGTATCCATTGGACCTACTTATTGACGATGAAACACAGAAATTACATCCGGATTTAATACAAAAGGCACAATGCCGACTTAAGTAAAAGAGGACAGACACTCTCTCTTTCTATGTTATGAACGTCTCCTGTGAGTCCAGTTTTAAATTCCGATGATTCTCTTCAGGTTTACTGTATACCTTGCACCTTCTTATTGGCGATGAAACACAGAAATTGCATCCGAATGTAATACAAAAGGCACAATGCCGACTTAAGTAGAAGAGGACTGACACTCTCCCTGTCTATGATTTGAATCTCTCCTGTGAGTCCTGTCTTAGATTCCGATGCTTCACTTCAGGTTTACTGTATCCCTTGGACCTTTTAATTGACGATGAAACCCAGAAATTGCATCGGAATTTAATACAAAAGGCACAATGCCGACTTAAGTAAAGGAAGACTGACTCTCTCCTTTTCTATGATTTGAACCTCTCCTGAGAGTCCAGTTTTAGATTCCGATGCTTCACTTCAGGTTTACTGTATACCTTGCACCTTCTTATTGACGATGAAACACAGAAATTGCATCCGAATTTAATACAAAAGGCACAATGCTGACGTAAGTAGAAGAGGACTGACACTCTCCCTTTCTATGATTTGAACCTCTCCTGTGAGTCCAGTTTTAGATTCCGATGCTTCACTTCAGGTTTACTGTATTCCTTGGACCTTCTTATTGACGATGAAACACAGAAATTACATCCGGATTTAATACAAAAGGCACAATGCCGACTTAAGTAAAAGAGGACTGACACTCTCTCTTTCTATGTTATGAACCTCCCCTGTGAGTCCAGTTTTAGATTCCGATGCTTCACTTCAGGTTTACTGTATACCTTGCACCATCTTATTGACGATGAATTACAGAAATGGCATCCGAATGTAATACAAAAGGCACAATGCCGACTTAAGTAGAAGAGGACTGACACTCTCCCTTTCAATGATTTGAACCTCTGCTGTGAGTCCAGTTTTAGATTCCAATGCTTCACTTCAGGTTTACTGTATCCCTTGGACCTTCTAGTTGACGATGGAAGACAGATATTGCATCGGAATTTAATACAAAAGGCACAATGCCAACTTAAGTACAAGAGGACTGACACTCTCACTTTTTATGATTTGAACCTCTCCTGTGAGTCCACTTTTAGATTCCGATGCTTCACTTCAGGTTTACTGTATCCCTTGGACCTTCTTATTGTCGATGAAACACAGAAATTACATCCGGATTTAATACAAATGGCACAATGCCGACTTAAGTAAAAGAGGACTGACACTCTCTCTTTCTATGTTATGAACCTCTCCTGTGAGTCCAGTTTTAGATTCCGATGCTTCACTTCAGGTTTACTGTATCCCTTGGACCTCCTTATTGACGATGAAACACAGAAATAGCATCCGAATTTAATACAAAAGGCACAATGCCGACTTAAGTAAAAGAAGACTGACTCTCTCATTTTCTATGATTTGAACCTCTCCTGTGAGTCCAGTTTTAGATTCCGATTCTTCACTTCAGGTTTACTGTATCCCTTGGACCTTCTTATTGACGATGAAACACAGAAATTGCATCCGAATTTAATACTAAAGGCACAATGCCGACTTAAGTAAAAGAAGACTGACTCTCTCCTTTTCTATGATTTGAACCCCTCCTGTGAGTCCAGCTTTAGATTCTGATGCGTCACTTCAGGTTTACTGTATCCCTTGGACCTTCTTATTGACGAAGAAACACAGAAATTGCATCGGAATTAAATTCAAATGGCCCAATGCCGACTGAAGTACAAGAGGACTGACACTCTAACAATCTATGATTTGAACCTCTCCTGTGAGTCCAGATTTAGATTCTGATGCGTCACTTCAGGTTTACTGTATCCCTTGGACCTTCTAATTGACGATTTAACACAGAAATTGCATCCGAAATTAATACAAAAGGCACAATGCCGACTTAAGTACAAGAGGACTGACACTCTCACTTTCTATGATTTGAACCTCTCCTGTGAGTCCAGTTTCAGATTCCGATGCTTCACTTCAGGTTTACTGTATCCCTTGGACCTTCTTATTGACGATGATATACTGAAATTGCATCCGAATTTAATACAAAAGTCACAAAGCCGACTTAAGTACAAGCGGACTGACACTCTCTCTCTCTATGGATTGAACCTCTCCTGTGAGTCCAGTTTTAGATTCCGATGCTTCACTTCAGGTTTATTGTATCCCTTGGACCTTCTTATTGAAGATGAAACACAGAAATTGCATCCGAATTTAATACAAAAGGCACAATGCCGACTTAAGTAAACGAGGACTGACACTCTCTCTATCTATGATTTGAACCTCTCCTGTGAGTCCAGTTTTAGATTCCGATGCTTCACATCAGGTTTACTGTATCCCTTGGACCTTCTTATTGACGAAGAAACACAGAAATTGCATCGGAATTTAATACAAAAGGCACAATGCCGACTTAAGTAAAGGAGGACTGACACTCTCTCTTTCTATGATTTGATTCTCTCCTATGAGCCCAGTTTTAAATTCCGATGCTTCACTTCAGGTTTACTGTATACCTTGCACCTTCTTATTCACGATGAAACACAGAAATTGCATCGGAATTTAATACAATAGGCACAATGCCGACTGAAGTAAAGGAGGACTGTCACTCTCACTTTCTATGATTTGAACCTCTCCTGTGAGTACAGTTTTAGATTCCAATGCATCACTTCAGGTTTACTGTATTCCTTGGACCTTCTTATTGACGATGAAACACAGAGTTTGCATCCGAAATTGATACAAAATGCAGAATGCTGACTAAAGTACAAGAGGACTGACTCTCTAACTTCCTATGATTTGAACCTCTCCTGTGAGTCCAGTTTCAGATTCCGATGCTTCACTTCAGGTTTACTGTATCCCTTGGACCTTCTTATTGACGATGAAAGACAGAAATTGCATCGGAATTTAATACAAAAGGCACAATGCTAACTTAAGTACAAGAGGACTGACACTCTCACTTTTTATGATTTGAACCTCTCCTGTGAGTCCACTTTTAGATTCCGATGCTTCACTTCAGGTTTACTGTATAACTTGCACCTTCTTATTCACGATGAAACACAGAAATTGCATCGGAATTTACTACAAAAGGCACAATGCCGACTTAAGTAGAAGAGGACTGACACTCTCCCGTTCTATGATTTGAACCTCTCCTGTGAGTCCAGTTTTGGATTTCGATGCTTCACTTCAGGTTAACTGCATCCCTTGGACCTTCTTATTGACGATGAAACATAGTGTTTGCATCCAAATTTAATACAAAAGGCACAATGCCGACTAAAGTACAAGAGGACTGACACTCTAACTTCCTATGGTTTGAATCTCTCCTGTGAGTCCAGTTTCAGATTCCGATGCTTCACTTCAGGTTTACTGCATCCCTTGGACCTTCTTATTGACGATGAAACACAGAAATTGCATCCGAATTTAATACAAAAGGCACAATGCCGACTTAAGTAAAAGAGGACTCACAGTCACACTTTCTGTGATTTGAACCTCTCCTGTGAGTCCAGTTTTTAATTCCGATGCTTCACTTCAGGTTTACTGTATACCTTGCACCTTCTTATTAACGATGAAACACAGAAATTGCATCGGAATTTAATACAATAAGCACAATGCCGACTTAAGTAAAAAAGGACTGACACCCTCACTTTCTATGATTTGAACCTCTCCTGTGAGTCCTGTTTTAGATTCCGCTGCTTCACTTCAGGTTTACTGTATCCCTTGGACCTTCTTATCGACGATTGAACACAGATATTGCATCTGGATTTAATACAAAAGGCACAATGCCGACTTAAGTAGAAAAGGACTGACACTCTCCCTTTCTATGATTAGAACCTCACCTGTGAGTCCAGTTTTAGATTCCGATGCTTCACTTCAGGTTAACTGCATCCCATGGACCTTCTTATTGAAGATGAAACACAGAAATTGCATCCGAATTTAATACAAAAGGCACAATGCGAACTTAAGTACAAGAGGACTGACACTCACACTTTCTATGATTTGAACCTCTCCTGTGAGTCCGGATTTGGATTCCAATGCATCACTTCAAGTTTACTGTATACCTTGCACCGTCGTATTGACGATGAAACACAGAAATTGCTTTCGAATTTAATACAAAAGGCACAATGCCGACTTAAGTACAAGAGGACTGACACTCTCCCTATCAATGATTTGAACCTCTCCTGTGAGTCCAGTTTCAGATTACGATGCTTCACTTCAGGTTTACTGTATCACGTGGACCTTCTTATCGACGATTGAACACAGATATTGCATCTGGATTTAATACAAAAGGAACAATGCCGACCTAAGTACAAGAGGACTGACACTCTAACTTTCTATGGTTTGAATCTCTCCTGTGAGTCCACTTTTAGATTCCGATGCATCACTTCAGGTTTACTGTATACCTTGCACATTCTTATTGACGATGAAGCACAGAAATTGCATCCGAATTTAATACAAAAGGCACAATGCCGACTAAAGTACAAGAGGACTGACACTCTCACTTTCTATTATTCGTACCTGTCCTGTGAGTCCAGTTTCAGATTCCGATTCTTCACTTCAGGGTTACTGTATCCCTTGGACATTCTTATTGAAAATGATATACTGAAATTGCATCCGAATTTAATACAAAAGTCACAATGCCCACTTAAGTACAAGCGGACTGACACTCTCTCTTTCTATGTTTTGAACCTCTCCTGTGAGTCCAGTTTTGATTCCGATGCTTCACTTCAGGTTTACTGTATCCCTTGGACCTTCTTATTGAAGATGAAACACAGAAATTGCATCCCAATTTAATACAAAAGGCACAATGCCGACTTAAGTAAAAGAGGACTGACAATCTCTCTTTCTATGAATTGAACCTCTCCTGTGAGTAAAGTTTTAGATTCCGATGCCTCACATCAGGTTTACTGTATCCCTTGGACCTTCTTATTGACGATGAAACACAGAAATTGCATCGTAATTTAATACAAAGGCACAATGACGACTTAAGTAAAAGAGGACTGACACTCTCACTTTCTATGATTTGAACCTCTCCTATGAGTCCAGTTTTAAATTCCGATGCTTCACTTCAGGTTTACTGTATACCTTGCACCTTTTTATTAACGATAAAACACAGAAATTGCATCGGAATTTATTACAAAAGGCACAATGCCAATTTAAGTACAAGAGGACTGACACTCTAACTTTTTATGATTTGAACCTCTCCTGTGAGTCCATTTTTAGATTTCGATGCTTCACTTCAGGATTACTGTATACATTGCACCTTCTTATTGACGATGAAACACAGAAATTGCATCCGGATTTAATACAAATCGCACAATGCCGACTTAAGTAAAAGAGGACTGACACTCTCTCTTTCTATGTTATGAACCTCTCCTGTGAGTCCAGTTTTAGATTCCGATGCTTCACTTGGGTTCACTGTATACCTTGCACCTTCTTATTGACAATGAAACACAGAAATTGCATCCGCATTTAATACAAAAGGCACAATGCCAACTTAAGTACAAGAGGACTGACACTCTCACTTTCTAAGATTTGAACCTCTCCTGTGAGTCCAGTTTTAGATTCCGATGCTTCCCTTCAGGTTTACTGTATACCTTGCACCTTCTTATTGACGATGAAACACAGAAAATGCATCGGAATATAATACAAAAGGCACAATGCCGACTTAAGTACAAGAGGACTGATACTCTAACTCTCTATGAATTGAACCTCTCCTGTGGGTCCAGTTTTAGATTCCGATGCTTCACTTCAGGTTTACTGTGTCCCTTGGACGTTCTAATTGACGAAGAAAGACAGAAATTGCATCGGAATTAAATACAAAAGGCACAATGCCAACTTAAGTACAAGAGGACTGACACTCTCACTTTCTAAGATTTGAACCTCTCCTGTGAGTCCAGTTTTAGATTCCGATGCTTCCCTTCAGGTTTACTGTATACCTTGCACCTTCTTATTGACGATGAAATACAGAAATTGCATCCGAATTTAATACAAAAGGCACAATACCGACTTAAGTACAAGAGGACTGATAATCTAACTCTGTATGATTTGAACCTCTCCTGTGGGTCCAGTTTTAGATTCCGATGCTTCACTTCGGGTTTACTGTATACCTTGGACCTTGTAATTGACGATGAAAGACATAAATTGCATCGGAAATTAATACAAAAAGCACAAAGCCAACTTAAGTACAAGAGGACTGACACTCTCACTTTCTAAGATTTGAACCTCTCCCGTGAGTCCAGTTTTAGATTCCGATGCTTCACTTCAGGTTTACGGTATACCTTGCACCTTCTTATTGACGATGAAACACAGAAATTGCATTCGAATTTAATACAAAAGGCACAATGCCGACTTAAGTACAAGAGGACTGACAATCTCCCTTTCTATGATTTGAACCTCTCCTGTGAGTCTAGTTTTAGATTCCGATGCTTTACTTCGGGTTTACTGTATCCCTTGGACCTTCTTGTTGTCGATGAACCACAGAAATTGCATCCGGATTTAATACAAAAGGCGCAATGCCGACTTAAGTAAAAGAGGACTGACACTCTCCCTTTCTATGATTTGAACCTCTCCTGTGAGTCCAGTTTTAGATCCCGATGCTTCACTTCAGGTTTACTGTATACCTTGCAAATTCTTAATGACGATGAAACACAGAAATTGCATCCGAATTTAATAAGAAAGCACAATGCCGACTTAAGTACATGAGGACTGACAATCTCCCTTTCTATGATTTGAACCTCTCCTGTGAGTATAGTTTTAGATTCCGATGCTTCACTTCAGGTTTACTGTATCCCTTGGTCCTTCTTATTGACCTTGAAATACAGAAATTGCATCGGAATTTAAAACAAAAGGCACAATGCCGACTTAGGTATAAGAGGACTGACACTCTCTCTTACTATGATTTGAACCTCTCCTGTGAGTCCAGTTTTAAATTCCGATTCTTCACTTCAGGTTTACTGTAGACCTTGCACCTTCTTATTGACGATGAAACACAGAAATTGCATCGGAATTTAATACAAAATGCACAATGCCGACTTAAGTAAAAGAGGACTGACACTCTCACTTTTTATGATTTGAACCTCTCCTGTGAGTCTAGTTTAAGATTCCGATGCTTCACTTCAGGTTAACTGTATCCCTTGGACCTTCCTGTTGACGATGAACCACAGAAATTGCATCCCGATTTAATACAAAAGGCGCAATGCCGACTTAAGTAAAAGAGGACTGACACTTTCGCTTTCTATGTTTTGAACCTCACCTGTGAGTCCAGTTTTAGATTCCGATGCTTCACTTCAGGTTTACTGTATACCTTGCAAATTCTTAATGACGATGAAACACAGAAATTGCATCCGAATTTAATAAAAAAGCACAATGCCGACTTAAGTACATGAGGACTGACACTCTCACTTTCTATGATTTGAACCTCTCCTATGAGTATAGTTTTAGATTCCGATGCTTCACTTCAGGTTTACTGTATCCCTTGGTCTTTCTAATTGACGATGAAATACAGAAATTGCATCGGAATTTAAAACAAAAGGCACAATGCCGACTTAGGTATAAGAGGACTGACACTCTCTCTTTCTATGATTTGAACCACTCCTGTGTGTCCAGTTTTAAATTCCGATGCTTCACTTCAGGTTTACTGTATACCTTGCACCTTCTTATTGACGATGAAACACAGAAATTGCATCGGAATTTAATACAAAAGGAACAATGCCGACTTAAGTAAAGGAGGACTGACACTCTCACTTTTTATGATTTGAACCTCTCCTGTGAGTCCAGTTTCAGATTCCGATGCTTCGCTTCAGGTTTACTGTATCACTTGGACCTTCTTATTGACGATGAAACACAGAGTATGCATCCGAATTTAATACAAAAGGCACAATGCCGACTAAAGTAAAAGAGGACTGACACTCTAACTTTCTATGATATGAACCTCTCCTGTGAGTCTAGTTTCAGATTCCGATGCTTCACTTCAGGTTTACTGTATCCATTGGACCTTCTTATTGACGATGAAACACAGAAAATGCATCCGAATTTAATACAAATGGCACAATGCCGACTTAAGTACAAGCGGACTGACACTCTCTCTTTCTATGGTTTGAACCTCTCCTGTGAGTCCAGTTTTAGATTCCGATGCTTCACTTTAGGTTTACTGTATCCCTTGGACCTTCTTATTGCGGATGAAACACAGAAATTGCATCCGAATTTAATACAAAAGGCACAATGCCGACTTAAGTAAAAGAGGACTGACACTCTCCCATTCTATGATTTGAACCTCTCCTGTGAGTCCACTTTTGGATTCCGATGCTTCACTTCAGGTTTACTGTATACCTTGCACATTCTTATTGACGATGAAACACAGAAATTGCATCCGAATTTAATACAAAATGCACAATGACGACTTAAGTACAAGAGGACTGACACTCTCACATTCTATGATTTGAACCTCTCCTGTGAGTCCAGTTGCAGATTCCGATGCTTCACTTTAGGTTTACTGTATCCCTTGGACCTTCTTATTGACGATGACATACTGAAATTGCATCCGAATTTAATACAAAAGTCACAATGCCGACTTAAGTCCAAGCGGACTGACACTCTCTCTTTCTATGGTTTGAACCTCTCCTGTGGGTCCAGTTTTAGATTCCGATGCTTCACTTCAGGTTTACTGTGTCCCTTGGACGTTCTAATTGACGATGAAAGACAGAAATTGCATCGGAATTAAATACAAAAGGCACAATGCCAACTTAAGTACAAGAGGACTGACACTCTCACTTTCTAAGATTTGAACCTCTCCTGTGAGTCCAGTTTTAGATTCCGATGCTTCCCTTCAGGTTAACTGTATACCTTGCACCTTCTTATTGACGATGAAATACAGAAATTGCATCCGAATTTAATACAAAAGGCACAGTACCGACTTAAGTACTAGAGGACTGATACTCTAACTCTGTATGATTTGAACCTCTCCTGTGGGTCCAGTTTTAGATTCCGATGCTTCACTTCGGGTTTACTGTATCCCTTGGACCTTGTAATTGACGATGAAAGACATAAATTGCATCGGAAATTAATACAAAAAGCACAAAGCCAACTTAAGTACAAGAGGACTGACACTCTCACTTTCTAAGATTTGAACCTCTCCCGTGAGTCCAGTTTTAGATTCCGATGCTTCACTTCAGGTTTACGGTATACCTTGCACCTTCTTATTGACGATGAAACACAGAAATTGCATTCGAATTTAATACAAAAGGCACAATGCCGACTTAAGTACAAGAGGACTGGCAATCTCCCTTTCTATGATTTGAACCTCTCCTGTGAGTCTAGTTTTAGATTCCGATGCTTTACTTCGGGTTTACTGTATCCCTTGGACCTTCTTGTTGTCGATGAACCACAGAAATTGCATCCGGATTTAATACAAAAGGCGCAATGCCGACTTAAGTAAAAGAGGACTGACACTCTCCCTTTCTATGATTTGAACCTCTCCTGTGAGTCCAGTTTTAGATCCCGATGCTTCACTTCTGGTTTACTGTATACCTTGCAAATTCTTAATGTCGATGAAACACAGAAATTGCATCCGAATTTAATTCGAAAGGCACAATGCCGACTTAAGTACAAGAGGACTGACAATCTCCCTTTCTATGATTTGAACCTCTCCTGTGAGTCCAGTTTTAGATTCCGATGCTTCACTTCAGGTTTACTGTATCCCTTGGACCCTCTTATTGACGATGAAACACAGAAATTACATCGGAATTTAATACAAAAGGCACAATGCCGACTTAAGTAAAAGAGGACTGATACTCTCTCTTTCTATGATTTGAACCTCTCCAGTGAGTCCAGTTTTAAATTCCGATTCTTCACGTCAGGTTTACTGTATACCTTGCACATTCTTATTGACGAAGAAACACAGAAATTGCATCGGAATTTAATAGAAAAGGTACAATGCCGACTTAAGCAAAAGAGGACTGACACTCAATCTTTCTATCATTTGAACCTCTCCTGTGAGTCCAGTTTCAGATTCCGATACTTCACTTCAGGTTTACTGTATCCCTTGGACCTTCTTATTGTCGATGAAACACAGAAATTGCATCCAAATTTAATACAAACGGCACAATGCCGACTTAAGTAAAAGAGGACTGACACTCTCCCATTCTATGATTTGAACCTCTCCTGTGAGTCCACTTTTAGATTCCGATGCTTCACTTCAGGTTTACTGTATACCTTGCACATTGTTATTGACGATGAAACACAGAAATTGTATCCGAATTTAATACAAAAGGCACAATGACGACTTAAGTACAAGAGAACAGACAATCTCCCTTTCTATGATTTGAACTTCTCCTGTGGGTCCAGTTTTAGATTCCGATGCTTCACTTCAGGTTAACTGTATCCCTTGGACCTTCCTGTTGACGATGAACCACAGAAATTGCATCCGGATTTAATACAAAAGGCGCAATGCCGACTTAAGTAAAAGAGGACTGACACTCTCGCTTTCTATGATTTGAACCTCTCCTGTGAGTCCCGTTTTAGATTCCGATGCTTCACTTCAGGTTTACTGTATGCCTTGCAAATTCTTAATGACGATGAAACACAGAAATTGCATCCGAATTTAATAAAAAAGCACAATGCCGACTTAAGTACATGAGGACTGACACTCTCACTTTCTATGATTTGAACCTCTCCTGTGAGAATAGTTTTAGATTCCGATGCTTCACTTCAGGTTTACTGTATCCCTTGGTCTTTCTTATTGACGATGAAATACAGAAATTGCATCGGAATTTAAAACAAAAGGCACAATGCCGACTTAGGTATAAGAGGACTGACACTCTCTCTTTCTATGATTTGAACCACTCCTGTGAGTCCAGTTTTAAATTCCGATGTTTCACTTCAGGTTTACTGTATACCTTGCACCTTCTTATTGACGATGAAACACAGAAATTGCATCGGAATTTAATACAAAAGGCACAATGCCGACTTAAGTAAAGGAGGACTGACACTCTCACTTTTTATGATTTGAACCTCTCCTGTGAGTCCAGTTTCAGATTCCGATGCTTCGCTTCAGGTTTACTGTATCACTTGGACCTTCTTATTGACGATGAAACACAGAGTTTGCATCCGAATTTAATCCAAAAGGCACAATGCCGACTAAAGTACAAGAGGACTGACACTCTAACTTTCTATGATTTGAACTTCTCCTGTGAGTCTAGTTCCAGATTCCGATGCTTCACTTCAGGTTTACTGTATCCCATGGACCTTCTTATTGACGATGAAACACAGAAAATGCATCCGAATTTAATACATAAGGCACAATATCGACTTAAGTACAAGAGGACTGATACTCAGACTATCTATGATTTGAACCTCTCCTGTGAGTCCAGTTTTAGATTCCGAAGCTTCACTTCAGGTTTACTGTATCCCTTGGACCTTCTTATTGACGATGAATTACTGAAATTGCATCCGAATTTAATACAAAAGTCACAAAGCCGACTTAAGTACAAGAGGACTGGCACTCTCTCTTTCTATGGATTGAACCTCTCCTGTGAGTCCAGTTTTATATTGCGATGCTTCACTTCAGGTTTACTGTATCCCTTGGACCTTCTTATTGACGATGAAAGACAGAAATTGCATCGGAATTTAATACAAAAGGCACAATTCCAACTTAAGTACAAGAGGACTGACACTCTCACTTTTTATGACTTGAACCTCTCCTGTGAGTCCAGTTTTAGATTCCGATGCTTCACTTCAGGTTTACTGTATACCGTGCACCTTCTTATTGACGATGAAACACAGAAATTGCATCCGAATTTAATACAAAAGGCACAATGCTGACTTAAGTAGAAGAGGTCTGACACTCTCCCTTTCTATGATTTGAACCTCTCCTGTGAGTCCAGTTTTGGATTCCGATGGTTCACTTCAAGTTTACTGTATACCTTACACCTTCGTATTGACGATGAAACACAGATATTGCATCCGAATGTAATACAAAAGGCACAATGCCGACTTAAGTACAAGAGGACTGACACCTTCCCTTTCTATGGTTTGAACCTCTCCTGTGAGTCCAGTTTCAGATTAATATGCTTCACTTTAGGTTTACTGTATCCCTTGGACCGTCTTATTGACGATTGAACACACATATTGCATCTGGATTTAATACAAAAGGCACAATGCCGACTTCAGTAAAAGAGGACTGACACTCTCACTTTCTATGATTTGAACCTCTCCTGTGAGTCCACTGTTAGATTCCGATGATTCACTTCAGGTTTACTGTATACCTTGCACATTCTTATTTACGATGAAACACAGAAATTGCATCCGAATTTAATACAAAAGGCACAATGCCGACTTAAGTACAAGAGGACTGACACTCTCACTTTCTATGATTTGAACCTCTCCTGTGAGTCCAGTTTCAGATTCCGAAGCTTCACTTCAGGTTTACTGTATCCCTTGGACCTTCTTATTGACGATGATATACTGAAATTGCATCCGAATTTAATACAAAAGTCACAAAGCCGACTTAAGTACAAGCGGACTGACACTCTCTCTTTCTATGGATTGTACCTCTCCTGTGAGTCCAGTTTTAGATTCCGATGCTTCACTTCAGGTTTACTGTATCCCTTGGACCTTCTTATTGAAGATGAAACACAGAAATTGCATCCGAATTTAATACAAAAGGCACAATGCCGACTTAAGTAAAGGAGGACTGACAGTCTCTTTTTGTATGATTTGATTCTCTCCTATCAGCCCAGTTTTAGATTCCGATGCTTCACTTCAGGTTTACTGTATACCTTGCACCTTCTTATTAACGATGAAACAAAGAAATTGCATCGGAATTTAATACAATAGGCACAATGCCGACTGAAGTAAAGGAGGACTGACACTCTCACTTTCAATGATTTGAACCTCTCCTGTGAGTCCAGTTTCAGATTCCGATGCTTCACTTCAGGTTTACTGTATCCCTTGGACCTTCTTATTGACGATGAAAAACAGAAATTGCATCCGAATTTAATACAAAAAAAGGCACAATGCCGACTTAAGTAAAAGAGGACTGACACTCACACTTCCTGTGATTTGAACCTCTCCTGTAAGTCCAGTTTCAGATTCCGATGCTTCACTTCAGGTTTACTGTATCCCTTGGAGTTTCTAATTGACGATGAAAGACAGAAATTGCATCCGAATTTAATACAAAAGGCACAATGCCAACTTAAGTACAAGAGGACTGACACTCTCACTTTTTATGATTTGAACCTCTCCTGTGAATCCAGTTTTAGATTCCGATGCCTCACTTCAGGTTTACTGTATACCGTGCACCTTCTTATTGACGATGAAACACAGAAATTGCATCCGAATTTAATACAAAAGGCACAATGCTGACTTAGTAGAAGAGGTCTGACACTCTCCCTTTCTATGATTTGAACCTCTCCTGTGAGTCCAGTTTTAGATTCCAATGCTTCACTTCAGGTTTACTGTATCCATTGGACCTACTTATTGACGATGAAACACAGAAATTACATCCGGATTTAATACAAAAGGCACAATGCCGACTTAAGTAAAAGAGGACTGACACTCTCTCTTTCTATGTTATGAACGTCTCCTGTGAGTCCAGTTTTAGATTCCGATGATTCTCTTCAGGTTTACTGTATACCTTGCACCTTCTTATTGGCGATGAAACACAGAAATTGCATCCGAATGTAATACAAAAGGCACAATGCCGACTTAAGTAGAAGAGGACTGACACTCTCCCTTTCTATGATTTGAATCTCTCCTGTGAGTCCTGTTTTAGATTCCGATGCTTCACTTCAGGTTTACTGTATCCCTTGGACCTTCTAATTGACGATGAAACCCAGAAATTGGATCGGAATTTAATACAAAAGGCACAATGCCGACTTAAGTAATAGAAGACTGACTCTCTCCTTTTCTATGATTTGAACCTCTCCTGAGAGTCCAGTTTTAGATTCCGATGCTTCACTTCAGGTTTACTGTATACCTTGCACCTTCTTATTGACGATGAAACACAGAAATTGCATCCGAATTTAATACAAAAGGCACAATGCTGACGTAAGTAGAAGAGGACTGACACTCTCCCTTTCTATGATTTGAACCTCTCCTGTGAGTCCAGTTTTAGATTCCGATGCTTCACTTCAGGTTTACTGTATTCCTTGGACCTTCTTATTGACGATGAAACACAGAAATTACATCCGGATTTAATACAAAAGGCACAATGCCGACTTAAGTAAAAGAGGACTGACACTCTCTCTTTCTATGTTATGAACCTCCCCTGTGAGTCCAGTTTTAGATTCCGATGCTTCACTTCAGGTTTACTGTATACCTTGCACCTTCTTATTGACGATGAATTACAGAAATGGCATCCGAATGTAATACAAAAGGCACAATGCCGACTTAAGTAGAAGAGGACTGACACTCTCCCTTTCAATGATTTGATCCTCTGCTGTGAGTCCAGTTTTAGATTCCAATGCTTCACTTCAGGTTTACTGTATCCCTTGGACCTTCTAATTGACGATGGAAGACAGATATTGCATCGGAATTTAATACAAAAGGCACAATGCCAACTTAAGTACAAGAGGACTGACACTCTCACTTTTTATGATTTGAATCTCTCCTGTGAGTCCACTTTTAGATTCCGATGCTTCACTTCAGGTTTACTGTATCCCTTGGACCTTCTTATTGTCGATGAAACACAGAAATTACATCCGGATTTAATACAAATGGCACAATGCCGACTTAAGTAAAAGAGGACTGACACTCTCTCTTTCTATGTTATGAACCTCTCCTGTGAGTCCAGTTTTAGATTCCGATGCTTCACTTCAGGTTTACTGTATCCCTTGGACCTCCTTATTGACGATGAAACACAGAAATAGCATCCGAATTTAATACAAAAGGCACAATGCCGACTTAAGTAAAAGAAGACTGACTCTCTCATTTTCTATGATTTGAACCTCTCCTGTGAGTCCAGTTTTAGATTCCGATTCTTCACTTCAGGTTTACTGTATCCCTTGGACCTTCTTATTGACGATGAAACACAGAAATTGCATCCGAATTTAATACTAAAGGCACAATGCCGACTTAAGTAAAAGAAGACAGACTCTCTCCTTTTCTATGATTTGAACCCCTCCTGTGAGTCCAGCTTTAGATTCTGATGCGTCACTTCAGGTTTACTGTATCCCTTGGACCTTCTTATTGACGAAGAAACACAGAAATTGCATCGGAATTAAATTCAAATGGCCCAATGCCGACTGAAGTACAAGAGGACTGACACTCTAACAATCTATGATTTGAACCTCTCCTGTGAGTCCAGATTTAGATTCTGATGCGTCACTTCAGGTTTACTGTATCCCTTGGACCTTCTAATTGACGATTTAACACAGAAATTGCATCCGAAATTAATACAAAATGCACAATGCCGACTTAAGTACAAGAGGACTGACACTCTCACTTTCTATGATTTGAACCTCTCCTGTGAGTCCAGTTTCAGATTCCGATGCTTCACTTCAGGTTTACTGTATCCCTTGGACCTTCTTATTGACGATGATATACTGAAATTGCATCCGAATTTAATACAAAAGTCACAAAGCCGACTTAAGTACAAGCGGACTGACACTCTCTCTCTCTATGGATAGAACCTCTCCTGTGAGTCCAGTTTTAGATTCCGATGCTTCACTTCAGGTTTATTGTATCCCTTGGACCTTCTTATTGACGAAGAAACACAGAAATTGCATCGGAATTTAATACAAAAGGCACAATGCCGACTTAAGTAAAGGAGGACTGACACTCTCTCTTTCTATGATTTGATTCTCTCCTATGAGCCCAGTTTTAAATTCCGATGCTTCACTTCAGGTTTACTGTATACCTTGCACCTTCTTATTCACGATGAAACACAGAAATTGCATCGGAATTTAATACAATAGGCACAATGCCGACTGAAGTAAAGGAGGACTGACACTCTCACTTTCTATGATTTGAACCTCTCCTGTGAGTACAGTTTTAGATTCCAATGCATCACTTCAGGTTTACTGTATTCCTTGGACCTTCTTATTGACGATGAAACACAGAGTTTGCATCCGAAATTGATACAAAATGCAGAATGCTGACTAAAGTACAAGAGGACTGACTCTCTAACTTCCTATGATTTGAACCTCTCCTGTGAGTCCAGTTTCAGATTCCGATGCTTCACTTCAGGTTTACTGTATCCCTTGGACCTTCTTATTGACGATGAAAGACAGAAATTGCATCGGAATTTAATACAAAAGGCACAATGCTAACTTAAGTACAAGAGGACTGACACTCTCACTTTTTATGATTTGAACCTCTCCTGTGAGTCCACTTTTAGATTCCGATGCTTCACTTCAGGTTTACTGTATACCTTGCACCTTCTTATTCACGATGAAACACAGAAATTGCATCGGAATTTAGTACAAAAGGCACAATGCCGACTTAAGTAGAAGAGGACTGACACTCTCCCGTTCTATGATTTGAACCTCTCCTGTGAGTCCAGTTTTGGATTTCGATGCTTCACTTCAGGTTAACTGCATCCCTTGGACCTTCTTATTGACGATGAAACATAGTGTTTGCATCCAAATTTAATACAAAAGGCACAATGCCGACTAAAGTACAAGAGGACTGACACTCTAACTTTCTATGGTTTGAATCTCTCCTGTGAGTCCAGTTTCAGATTCCGATGCTTCACTTCAGGTTTACTGCATCCCTTGGACCTTCTTATTGACGATGAAACACAGAAATTGCATCCGAATTTAATACAAAAGGCACAATGCCGACTTAAGTAAAAGAGGACTCACAGTCACACTTTCTGTGATTTGAACCTCTCCTGTGAGTCCAGTTTTTAATTCCGATGCTTCACTTCAGGTTTACTGTATACCTTGCACCTTCTTATTAACGATGAAACACAGAAATTGCATCGGAATTTAATACAATAAGCACAATGCCGACTTAAGTAAAAAAGGACTGACACCCTCACTTTCTATGATTTGAACCTCTCCTGTGAGTGCTGTTTTAGATTCCGCTGCTTCACTTCAGGTTTACTGTATCCCTTGGACCTTCTTATCGACGATTGAACACAGATATTGCATCTGGATTTAATACAAAAGGCACAATGCCGACTTAAGTAGAAAAGGACTGACACTCTCCCTTTCTATGATTTGAACCTCACCTGTGAGTCCAGTTTTAGATTCCGATGCTTCACTTCAGGTTAACTGCATCCCATGGACCTTCTTATTGAAGATGAAACATAGAAATTGCATCCGAATTTAATACAAAAGGCACAATGCGAACTTAAGTACAAGAGGACTGACACTCACACTTTCTATGATTTGAACCTCTCCTGTGAGTCCGGATTTGGATTCCAATGCATCACTTCAAGTTTACTGTATACCTTGCACCGTCGTATTGACGATGAAACACAGAAATTGCTTTCGAATTTAATACAAAAGGCACAATGCCGACTTAAGTACAAGAGGACTGACACTCTCCCTTTCTATGATTTGAACCTCTCCTGTGAGTCCAGTTTCAGATTACGATGCTTCACTTCAGGTTTACTGTATCACTTGGACCTTCTTATCGACGATTGAACACAGATATTGCATCTGGATTTAATACAAAAGGAACAATGCCGACCTAAGTACAAGAGGACTGACACTCTAACTTTCTATGGTTTGAATCTCTCCTGTGAGTCCACTTTTAGATTCCGATGCATCACTTCAGGTTTACTGTATACCTTGCACATTCTTATTGACGATGAAGCACAGAAATTGCATCCGAATATAATACAAAAGGCACAATGCCGACTAAAGTACAGGAGGACTGACACTCTCACTTTCTATTATTCGTACCTGTCCTGTGAGTCCAGTTTCAGATTCCGATTCTTCACTTCAGGGTTACTGTATCCCTTGGACATTCTTATTGAAAATGATATACTGAAATTGCATCCGAATTTAATACAAAAGTCACAATGCCCACTTAAGTACAAGCGGACTGACACTCTCTTTTTCTATGTTTTGAACCTCTCCTGTGAGTCCAGTTTTGATTCCGATGCTTCACTTCAGGTTTACTGTATCCCTTGGACCTTCTTATTGAAGTTGAAACACAGAAATTGCATCCGAATTTAATACAAAAGGCACAATGCCGACTTAAGTAAAAGAGGACTGACAATCTCTCTTTCTATGATTTGAACCTCTCCTGTGAGTAAAGTTTTAGATTCCGATGCCTCACATCAGGTTTACTGTATCCCTTGGACCTTCTTATTGACGATGAAACACAGAAATTGCATCGTAATTTAATACAAAGGCACAATGACGACTTAAGTAAAAGAGGACTGACACTCTCACTTTCTATGATTTGAACCTCTCCTATGAGTCCAGTTTTAAATTCCGATGCTTCACTTCAGGTTTACTGTATACCTTGCACCTTTTTATTAACGATAAAACACAGAAATTGCATCGGAATTTATTACAAAAGGCACAATGCCAATTTAAGTACAAGAGGACTGACACTCTAACTTTTTATGATTTGAACCTCTCCTGTGAGTCCATTTTTAGATTTCGATGCTTCACTTCAGGATTACTGTATACATTGCACCTTCTTATTGACGATGAAACACAGAAATTGCATCCGGATTTAATACAAATCGCACAATGCCGACTTAAGTAAAAGAGGACTGACACTCTCTCTTTCTATGTTATGAACCTCTCCTGTGAGTCCAGTTTTAGATTCCGATGCTTCACTTGGGTTTACTGTATACCTTGCACCTTCTTATTGACAATGAAACACAGAAATTGCATCCGCAATTAATACAAAAGGCACAATGCCAACTTAAGTACAAGAGGACTGACACTCTCACTTTCTATGATTTGGACCTCTCCTGTGAGTCCAGTTTTAATTCCGATGCTTCACTTCAGGTTTACTGTATACCTTAGACCTTGTTATTGACGATGAAATACAGAAATTGCAACCGAATGTAATACAAAAGGCACAATGCCCACTTAAGTACAAGCGGACTGTTACTCTCTCTTTCTATGGTTTGAACCCCTCCTGTGAGTCCAGTTTTGGATTCCGATGTTTCACTTCAGGTTTACTGTGTCCCATGGACCTTCGTGTTGTAGATGAAACACAGAAATTGCATCCGAATTTAATACAAAAGTCACAATGCCGACTTAAGTAAAAGAGGACTGACACTCTCTCTTTCTATGATTTGAAGTTCTCCTGTGAGTCCAGTTTTAGATTCCGATGCTTCACATCAGGTGTACTGTATCCCTTGGACCTTCAGATTGACGATGAATCACAGAAATTGCATCGGAATTTAATACAAAAGGAACAATGCCGACTCAAGTAAAAGAGGACTGACTCTCTCACTTTCTATGATTTGAACCTCTCCTATGGGTTCTGTTTTAAATTCCGATGCCTCACTTCAGGTTTACTGTATACCTTGCACCATCTTATTAACGATGAAACACAGAAATTGCATCGGAATTTAATACATTAGGCACAATGCCGACTTAAGTAAAAGAGGACTGACACTCTCACTTTCTATGATTTGAACCTCTCCTGTGAGTCCAGTTTCAGATTCCGATGCTTCACTTCAGGTTTACTGTATCCCTTGGACCTTCTTATTGACGATGAAACACAGAGTTTGCATCCGAATTTGATACAAAAGGCACAATGCTGACTAAAGTACAAGAGGACTGACACTCTAACTTTCTATGATTTGAACCGCTCCTGTGAGTCCAGCTTCAGATTCCGATGCTTCACATCAGGTTTACTGTATCCCTTGGACCTTCTTATTGAAGATGTATCACAGAAATTGCATAAGAATTGAATACAAAAGGCACATTACCGACTTTAGTAAAAGAGGATTGACACTCTCTCTTTCTATGATTTGAACCTCTCCTGTGAGTCCAGTTTTAGATTCCGATGCTTCACATCAGGTTTACTGTATCCCTTGGACCTTCTTATTGACGATGAAACACAGAAATTGCATCGGAATTTAATACAAAAGGCACAATGCCGACTTAAGTAAAATAGGACTGCCACTCTCACTTTCTGTCATTTGAACCTCTCCTGTGAGTCCAGTTTGAGATTCCGATGCATCACTTCAGGTTTACTGTATATCTTGCACCTTCTTATTGACGATGAAACACAGAAATTGCATTGGAATTTAGTACAATAGGCACAATGCCGACTTAAGTACAAGAGCACTGACACTCTCCCTTTCTATGATTTGAACCTCTCCTGTGAGTCCAGTTTTAGATTCCGATGCTTCACTTCAGGTTAACTACATCCCTTGGACCTTCTTATTGACGATGAAACATAGTGTTTGCATCCAAATTTAATACAAAAATCACAATGCCGACTAAGTACAAGAGGACTGACACTCTAACTTTCTATGATTTGAACCACTCCTGTGAGTCCAGTTTCAGATTCCGATGCTTCGCTTCAGGTTTACTGTATCCCTTGGACCTTCTTCTTGAAGATGAAACACAGAAATTGCATCCGAATGGAATACAAAGGGCACAATGCCGACTTTAGTAAAAGAGGACCGACACTCTCTCTTTCTATGATTTGGACCTCTCCTGTGAGTCCAGTTTTAGATTCCGATACTGCACATCAGGTTTACTGTATCCCTTGGACCTTCTTATTGACGATGAAACATAGAAATTGCATCGGAATTTAATACAAAAGGTACAATGCCGACTTAAGTAAAAGAGGACTGACACTCTCTCGTTCTATGATTTGAACCTCACCTATGAGTCCAGTTTTAAATTCCGCTGCTTCACTTCAGGTTTACTGTGTACCTTGCACCTTCTTAATGACGATGAATAACAGAAATTGCATCGGAATTTTATTCAAAAGGCACAATGCCGACTGAAGTACAACGGGACTAACACTCAAATTCTCTATCATTTGAACCTCTCCTGTGAGTCCAGTTTTGGATTCCGATGCTTCGCTTCAGGTTTACTGTACTCCTTGCACCTTCTTATTGACAAAGAAACACAGAAATTGGATCGGAATTAAATTCAAAAAGCACAATTCCGACTTAAGTACAAGAGGACTGACACTCTAACTTTCTATAATTTGAACCACTCCTGTGAGTCCAGTTTTAGATTCCGATGCTTCACGTGGGTTTACTGTATCCCTTGGACCTTCTTATTGAAGATGAAACACAGAAATTGCGTCGGAATTTAATACAAAAGGCACAATGCCGACTTAAGTAAAAGAGGACTGACAATCTCTCTTTCTATGATTTGAACTTCTCCTGTGAGTCCTGTTTTAAATTCCGATGCTTCACTTCAGGTTTACTGTATACCGTGCACCTTCTTATTAACGATGAAACACAGAAATTCCATGGAATTTAATACAAAAGGCACAATGCCGATTTAAGTAAAAGAGGACTGACACTCTCACTTTCTATGATTTGAACCTCTCCTGTGAGTTCAGTTTTAGATTCCGACGCTTCACTTGAGGTTTACTGTATCCCTTGGACTTTCTTATTGACGATGAAACACAGAGTTTGCATCCGAATTTAATACAAAAGGCACAATGCCGACTTTCTATGATTTGAACCTCTCCTGTGAGTCCAGTTTCAGATTCCGATGCTTCACTTCAGGTTTACTGTATCCCTTGGACCCTCTTATTGACGATGAAACACAGAAATTGCATCCGAATTTAATACAAATGGCACAATGCCGATTTAAGTAAAAGAGGACTGACACTCTCACTTTCTGTCATTTGAACCTCTCCTGTGAGTCCAGTTTTAGATTCCGATGCTTCACTTCAGGTTTATTGTATCCCTTGGACCTTCTTATTGACGATGAAACACAGAAATTGCATCCGAATTTAATACAAAAGGCACAATGCCGACTTAACTAAAAGAGGACTAACAGTCTCACTTTCTGTGATGTGAACCTCTCCTGTGAGTCCAGTTTTTAATTCCGATGCTTCACTTCAGGTTTTCTGTATACCTTGCACCTTCTTATTAACGATGAAACACAGAAATTGCACCGGACTTTAAAACAATAGGCACAATGCCGACTTAAGTAAAAAAGGACTGACACTCTCACTTTCTATGATTTGAACCTCTCCTGTGAGTCCTGTTTTAGATTCCGATGCTTCACTTCAGGTTCACTGTATAGCTTGGACCTTCTTATTGACGATGAACACAGAGTTTGCATCCGAACTTGATACAAAAGGCGCAATGCTGACTAAAGTACAAGAGGACTGACACTCTAACTTTCTATGATTTGAACCTCTCCTTTGAGTCCAGCTTCAGATTCCGATGCTTCACTTGAGGTTAACTGTATCCCTTGGACCTTCTTATTGAAGATGAAACACAGAAATTGCATCCGAATTGAATACAAAAGGCACAATGCCGACTTAAGTAAAAGTGGACTGACACTCTCTCTTCCTATGATTTGAACCTCTCCTGTGAGTCCAGTTTTAGATTCCGATGCTTCACATCAGGTTTACTGTATCCCTTGGACCTTCTTATTGACGATGAAACACAGAAATTGCATCGGAATTTAATACAAAAGGCACAATGTCGACTTAAGTAAAAGAGGACTGACACTCTCTCTTTCTATGATTTGAAGCTCTCCTATGAGTCCAGGTTCAAATTCCGATGCTTCACTTCAGGTTTACTGTGTACCTTGCACCTTCTTAATGACGATGATTAACAGAAACTGCATCGGAATTAAATTCAAAAGGTACAATGCCGACTGAAGTACAAGGGGACTGACACTCAAACTCTCTATGATTTGAACCTCTCCTGTGAGTCCAGTTTTGGATTCCGATGCTTCGCTTCAGGTTTACTGTACACCTTGCACCTTCTTATTGACGATGAAACACAGAAATTGGATCGGAATTAAATTCAAAAGGCACAATGCCGACTTAAGTACAAGAGGACTGACACTCTAACTTTCTATGATTTGAACCTCTCCTGTGAGTCCAGTTTTAGATTCCGATGCTTCACTTGGGTTTACTGTATCCCTTGGACCTTCTTATTGAAGATGAAACACAGAAATCGCATCCGAATTTATTACGAAAGGCACACTGCCGACTTATGTAAAAGAGGGCTGACACTCTCTCTTTCTATGATTTGAACCTCTCCTGTGAGTCCAGTTTTAGATTCTGATGCTTCACATCAGGTTTACTGTATCCCTTGGACCTTCTTATTGACGATGAAACACAGAAATTGCGTCGGAATTTAATACAAAGCGCACAATACCGACTTAAGTAAAAGAGGACTGACAATCTCTCTTTCTATGCTTTTAACCTCTCCTGTGAGTCCTGTTTTAAATTCCGATGCTTCACTTCAGGTTTACTGTATACCGTGCACCTTCTTATTAACGATGAAACACAGAAATTGCATCGGAATTTAATACAAAAGGCACGATGCCGACTTAAGTAAAAGAGGACTGACTCTCTCACATTCTATGATTTGAACCTCTCCTGTGAGTCCAGTTTTCGGTTCCGATGCTTCACTTCAGGTGTACTGTATCCCTTGGACCTTCTTATGGACGATGAAAGACAGAGTTTGCATCCGAATTTAATACAAAAGGCACAATGCCGACTAAAGTACAAGATTACTGACACTCTAACTTTCTATGATTTGAACCTCTCCTGTGAGTCGAGTTTCAGATTCCGATGCTTCACTTCAGGTTTACTGTATCTCTTGGACATTCCTATTGACGATGAAACACAGAAATTGCATCCGAATTTAATACAAATGTCACAATGCCGACTTCAGTAAAACAGGACAGACATTCTCACTTTCTGTCATTTGAACCTCTCCTGTGAGTCCAGTTTGAGATTCCGATGCTTCACATCAGGTTTACTGTATACCTTGCACCTTCTTATTGACGATGAAACACAGAAATTGCATCGGAATTTAGTAGAAAAGGCACTATGCCGACTTAAGTAGAAGAGGACTGACACTCTCCCTTTCTATGATTTGAACCTCTCCTGTGAGTCCAGTTTTAGATTCCGATGCTTCACTTGGGTTTACTGTATCCCTTGGACCTTCTTATTGACGATGAAACACAGACATTGCATCCGAATTGATTACAAATGGCACAATGCCGACTTAAGTAAAAGAGGACTGACACTCTCACTTTCTGTCTTTTGAACCTCTCCTGTGAGTCCAGGTTTAGATTCCGATGCTTCACTTCAGGTTTACTGTATCCCTTGGACCTTCTTATTGGCGATGAAACACAGAAAATTCATCGGAATTTAATACAAAATTCACAATGACGACTTAAGTAAAAGAGGACTGTCACTCTCTCTTTCTATGATTTGAACCTCTCCTGTGAGTGCAGTTTTAGATTCCGATGCTTCACTTCCGGTTTACTGTATACCTTGCACCTTCGTATTGATGGTGAAACACAGAAATTGCATCGGAATTTAATACAAATGGCACAATGCCGACTTAACTACAAGAGGACTGACACTCGAACTCTCTATGATTTTAACCTCTCCTGTGAGTCCAGTTTTGGATTCCGATGCTTCACTTCAGGTTTACTGTACTCCATGCACCGTCTTATTGACGATGAAACACAGAAATTGGATCGGAATTAAATTCAAAAGGCACAATGCCGACTTAAGTAGAAGAGGACTGACACTCTAACTTTCTATGATTTGAACCTCTCCTGTGAGTCTAGTTTTAGATTCCGATGCTTCACTTCAGGTTTACTGTATCCCTTGGACCTTCTTATTGACGATGAAATACAGAAATTGCATCCTAATATAATACAAAAGGCATAATGCCGACTTAAGTAAAAGAGGTCTGACACTCTCACTTTCTATGATTTGAACCTCTCCTGTGAGTTCAGTTTTAGATTCCGATGCTTCACTTCAGGTTTACTGTATCCCTTGGAACTTCTTATTGACGATGAAACACAGAGTTTGCATCCGAATTTAATACAAAAGGCACAATGCCGACTTTCTATGATTTGAACCTCTCCTGTGAGTCCAGTTTCAGATTCCGATGCTTCACTTCAGGTTTACTGTATCCCTTGGACCCTCTTATTGACGATGAAACACAGAAATTGCATCCGAATTTAATACAAATGGCACAATGCCGATTTAAGTAAAAGAGGACTGACACTCTCACTTTCTGTCATTTGAACCTCCCCTGTGAGTCCAGTTTTAGATTCCGATGCTTCACTTCAGGTTTACTGTATACCTTGCACCTTCTTATTGACGATGAATTACAGAAATGGCATCCGAATGTAATACAAAAGGCACAATGCCGACTTAAGTAGAAGAGGACTGACACTCTCCCTTTCAATGATTTGATCCTCTGCTGTGAGTCCAGTTTTAGATTCCAATGCTTCACTTCAGGTTTACTGTATCCCTTGGACCTTCTAATTGACGATGGAAGACAGATATTGCATCGGAATTTAATACAAAAGGCACAATGCCAACTTAAGTACAAGAGGACTGACACTCTCACTTTTTATGATTTGAATCTCTCCTGTGAGTCCACTTTTAGATTCCGATGCTTCACTTCAGGTTTACTGTATCCCTTGGACCTTCTTATTGTCGATGAAACACAGAAATTACATCCGGATTTAATACAAATGGCACAATGCCGACTTAAGTAAAAGAGGACTGACACTCTCTCTTTCTATGTTATGAACCTCTCCTGTGAGTCCAGTTTTAGATTCCGATGCTTCACTTCAGGTTTACTGTATCCCTTGGACCTCCTTATTGACGATGAAACACAGAAATAGCATCCGAATTTAATACAAAAGGCACAATGCCGACTTAAGTAAAAGAAGACTGACTCTCTCATTTTCTATGATTTGAACCTCTCCTGTGAGTCCAGTTTTAGATTCCGATTCTTCACTTCAGGTTTACTGTATCCCTTGGACCTTCTTATTGACGATGAAACACAGAAATTGCATCCGAATTTAATACTAAAGGCACAATGCCGACTTAAGTAAAAGAAGACAGACTCTCTCCTTTTCTATGATTTGAACCCCTCCTGTGAGTCCAGCTTTAGATTCTGATGCGTCACTTCAGGTTTACTGTATCCCTTGGACCTTCTTATTGACGATGATATACTGAAATTGCATCCGAATTTAATACAAAAGTCACAAAGCCGACTTAAGTACAAGCGGACTGACACTCTCTCTCTCTATGGATAGAACCTCTCCTGTGAGTCCAGTTTTAGATTCCGATGCTTCACTTCAGGTTTATTGTATCCCTTGGACCTTCTTATTGACGAAGAAACACAGAAATTGCATCGGAATTTAATACAAAAGGCACAATGCCGACTTAAGTAAAGGAGGACTGACACTCTCTCTTTCTATGATTTGATTCTCTCCTATGAGCCCAGTTTTAAATTCCGATGCTTCACTTCAGGTTTACTGTATACCTTGCACCTTCTTATTCACGATGAAACACAGAAATTGCATCGGAATTTAATACAATAGGCACAATGCCGACTGAAGTAAAGGAGGACTGACACTCTCACTTTCTATGATTTGAACCTCTCCTGTGAGTACAGTTTTAGATTCCAATGCATCACTTCAGGTTTACTGTATTCCTTGGACCTTCTTATTGACGATGAAACACAGAGTTTGCATCCGAAATTGATACAAAATGCAGAATGCTGACTAAAGTACAAGAGGACTGACTCTCTAACTTCCTATGATTTGAACCTCTCCTGTGAGTCCAGTTTCAGATTCCGATGCTTCACTTCAGGTTTACTGTATCCCTTGGACCTTCTTATTGACGATGAAAGACAGAAATTGCATCGGAATTTAATACAAAAGGCACAATGCTAACTTAAGTACAAGAGGACTGACACTCTCACTTTTTATGATTTGAACCTCTCCTGTGAGTCCACTTTTGGATTCCGATGCTTCACTTCAGGTTTACTGTATACCTTGCACCTTCTTATTCACGATGAAACACAGAAATTGCATCGGAATTTAGTACAAAAGGCACAATGCCGACTTAAGTAGAAGAGGACTGACACTCTCCCGTTCTATGATTTGAACCTCTCCTGTGAGTCCAGTTTTGGATTTCGATGCTTCACTTCAGGTTAACTGCATCCCTTGGACCTTCTTATTGACGATGAAACATAGTGTTTGCATCCAAATTTAATACAAAAGGCACAATGCCGACTAAAGTACAAGAGGACTGACACTCTAACTTTCTATGGTTTGAATCTCTCCTGTGAGTCCAGTTTCAGATTCCGATGCTTCACTTCAGGTTTACTGCATCCCTTGGACCTTCTTATTGACGATGAAACACAGAAATTGCATCCGAATTTAATACAAAAGGCACAATGCCGACTTAAGTAAAAGAGGACTCACAGTCACACTTTCTGTGATTTGAACCTCTCCTGTGAGTCCAGTTTTTAATTCCGATGCTTCACTTCAGGTTTACTGTATACCTTGCACCTTCTTATTAACGATGAAACACAGAAATTGCATCGGAATTTAATACAATAAGCACAATGCCGACTTAAGTAAAAAAGGACTGACACCCTCACTTTCTATGATTTGAACCTCTCCTGTGAGTGCTGTTTTAGATTCCGCTGCTTCACTTCAGGTTTACTGTATCCCTTGGACCTTCTTATCGACGATTGAACACAGATATTGCATCTGGATTTAATACAAAAGGCACAATGCCGACTTAAGTAGAAAAGGACTGACACTCTCCCTTTCTATGATTTGAACCTCACCTGTGAGTCCAGTTTTAGATTCCGATGCTTCACTTCAGGTTAACTGCATCCCATGGACCTTCTTATTGAAGATGAAACACAGAAATTGCATCCGAATTTAATACAAAAGGCACAATGCGAACTTAAGTACAAGAGGACTGACACTCACACTTTCTATGATTTGAACCTCTCCTGTGAGTCCGGATTTGGATTCCAATGCATCACTTCAAGTTTACTGTATACCTTGCACCGTCGTATTGACGATGAAACACAGAAATTGCTTTCGAATTTAATACAAAAGGCACAATGCCGACTTAAGTACAAGAGGACTGACACTCTCCCTTTCTATGATTTGAACCTCTCCTGTGAGTCCAGTTTAAGATTACGATGCTTCACTTCAGGTTTACTGTATCACTTGGACCTTCTTATCGACGATTGAACACAGATATTGCATCTGGATTTAATACAAAAGGAACAATGCCGACCTAAGTACAAGAGGACTGACACTCTAACTTTCTATGGTTTGAATCTCTCCTGTGAGTCCACTTTTAGATTCCGATGCATCACTTCAGGTTTACTGTATACCTTGCACATTCTTATTGACGATGAAGCACAGAAATTGCATCCGAATATAATACAAAAGGCACAATGCCGACTAAAGTACAGGAGGACTGACACTCTCACTTTCTATTATTCGTACCTGTCCTGTGAGTCCAGTTTCAGATTCCGATTCTTCACTTCAGGGTTACTGTATCCCTTGGACATTCTTATTGAAAATGATATACTGAAATTGCATCCGAATTTAATACAAAAGTCACAATGCCCACTTAAGTACAAGCGGACTGACACTCTCTCTTTCTATGTTTTGAACCTCTCCTGTGAGTCCAGTTTTGATTCCGATGCTTCACTTCAGGTTTACTGTATCCCTTGGACCTTCTTATTGAAGATGAAACACAGAAATTGCATCCGAATTTAATACAAAAGGCACAATGCCGACTTAAGTAAAAGAGGACTGACAATCTCTCTTTCTATGATTTGAACCTCTCCTGTGAGTAAAGTTTTAGATTCCGATGCCTCACATCAGGTTTACTGTATCCCTTGGACCTTCTTATTGACGATGAAACACAGAAATTGCATCGTAATTTAATACAAAGGCACAATGACGACTTAAGTAAAAGAGGACTGACACTCTCACTTTCTATGATTTGAACCTCTCCTATGAGTCCAGTTTTAAATTCCGATGCTTCACTTCAGGTTTACTGTATACCTTGCACCTTTTTATTAACGATAAAACACAGAAATTGCATCGGAATTTATTACAAAAGGCACAATGCCAATTTAAGTACAAGAGGACTGACACTCTAACTTTTTATGATTTGAACCTCTCCTGTGAGTCCATTTTTAGATTTCGATGCTTCACTTCAGGATTACTGTATACATTGCACCTTCTTATTGACGATGAAACACAGAAATTGCATCCGGATTTAATACAAATCGCACAATGCCGACTTAAGTAAAAGAGGACTGACACTCTCTCTTTCTATGTTATGAACCTCTCCTGTGAGTCCAGTTTTAGATTCCGATGCTTCACTTGGGTTTACTGTATACCTTGCACCTTCTTATTGACAATGAAACACAGAAATTGCATCCGCAATTAATACAAAAGGCACAATGCCAACTTAAGTACAAGAGGACTGACACTCTCACTTTCTATGATTTGGACCTCTCCTGTGAGTCCAGTTTTAATTCCGATGCTTCACTTCAGGTTTACTGTATACCTTAGACCTTGTTATTGACGATGAAATACAGAAATTGCAACCGAATGTAATACAAAAGGCACAATGCCCACTTAAGTACAAGCGGACTGTTACTCTCTCTTTCTATGGTTTGAACCTCTCCTGTGAGTCCAGTTTTGGATTCCGATGTTTCACTTCAGGTTTACTGTGTCCCATGGACCTTCGTGTTGTAGATGAAACACAGAAATTGCATCCGAATTTAATACAAAAGTCACAATGCCGACTTAAGTAAAAGAGGACTGACACTCTCTCTTTCTATGATTTGAAGTTCTCCTGTGAGTCCAGTTTTAGATTCCGATGCTTCACATCAGGTTTACTGTATCCCTTGGACCTTCAGATTGACGATGAATCACAGAAATTGCATCGGAATTTAATACAAAAGGAACAATGCCGACTCAAGTAAAAGAGGACTGACTCTCTCACTTTCTATGATTTGAACCTCTCCTATGGGTTCTGTTTTAAATTCCGATGCCTCACTTCAGGTTTACTGTATACCTTGCACCTTCTTATTAACGATGAAACACAGAAATTGCATCGGAATTTAATACATTAGGCACAATGCCGACTTAAGTAAAAGAGGACTGACACTCTCACTTTCTATGATTTGAACCTCTCCTGTGAGTCCAGTTTCAGATTCCGATGCTTCACTTCAGGTTTACTGTATCCCTTGGACCTTCTTATTGACGATGAAACACAGAGTTTGCATCCGAATTTGATACAAAAGGCACAATGCTGACTAAAGTACAAGAGGACTGACACTCTAACTTTCTATGATTTGAACCGCTCCTGTGAGTCCAGCTTCAGATTCCGATGCTTCACATCAGGTTTACTGTATCCCTTGGACCTTCTTATTGAAGATGTATCACAGAAATTGCATAAGAATTGAATACAAAAGGCACATTACCGACTTTAGTAAAAGAGGAGTGACACTCTCTCTTTCTATGATTTGAACCTCTCCTGTGAGTCCAGTTTTAGATTCCGATGCTTCACATCAGGTTTACTGTATCCCTTGGACCTTCTTATTGACGATGAAACACAGAAATTGCATCGGAATTTAATACAAAAGGCACAATGCCGACTTAAGTAAAATAGGACTGCCACTCTCACTTTCTGTCATTTGAACCTCTCCTGTGAGTCCAGTTTGAGATTCCGATGCATCACTTCAGGTTTACTGTATATCTTGCACCTTCTTATTGACGATGAAACACAGAAATTGCATTGGAATTTAGTACAATAGGCACAATGCCGACTTAAGTACAAGAGCACTGACACTCTCCCTTTCTATGATTTGAACCTCTCCTGTGAGTCCAGTTTTAGATTCCGATGCTTCACTTCAGGTTAACTACATCCCTTGGACCTTCTTATTGACGATGAAACATAGTGTTTGCATCCAAATTTAATACAAAAATCACAATGCCGACTAAGTACAAGAGGACTGACACTCTAACTTTCTATGATTTGGACCTCTCCTGTGAGTCCAGTTTTAGATTCCGATACTGCACATCAGGTTTACTGTATCCCTTGGACCTTCTTATTGACGATGAAACATAGAAATTGCATCGGAATTTAATACAAAAGGTACAATGCCGACTTAAGTAAAAGAGGACTGACACTCTCTCGTTCTATGATTTGAACCTCACCTATGAGTCCAGTTTTAAATTCCGCTGCTTCACTTCAGGTTTACTGTGTACCTTGCACCTTCTTAATGACGATGAATAACAGAAATTGCATCGGAATTTTATTCAAAAGGCACAATGCCGACTGAAGTACAACGGGACTAACACTCAAATTCTCTATCATTTGAACCTCTCCTGTGAGTCCAGTTTTGGATTCCGATGCTTCGCTTCAGGTTTACTGTACTCCTTGCACCTTCTTATTGACAATGAAACACAGAAATTGGATCGGAATTAAATTCAAAAAGCACAATTCCGACTTAAGTACAAGAGGACTGACACTCTAACTTTCTATAATTTGAACCACTCCTGTGAGTCCAGTTTTAGATTCCGATGCTTCACGTGGGTTTACTGTATCCCTTGGACCTTCTTATTGAAGATGAAACACAGAAATTGCGTCGGAATTTAATACAAAAGGCACAATGCCGACTTAAGTAAAAGAGGACTGACAATCTCTCTTTCTATGATTTGAACTTCTCCTGTGAGTCCTGTTTTAAATTCCGATGCTTCACTTCAGGTTTACTGTATACCGTGCACCTTCTTATTAACGATGAAACACAGAAATTCCATGGAATTTAATACAAAAGGCACAATGCCGATTTAAGTAAAAGAGGACTGACACTCTCACTTTCTATGATTTGAACCTCTCCTGTGAGTTCAGTTTTAGATTCCGACGCTTCACTTGAGGTTTACTGTATCCCTTGGACTTTCTTATTGACGATGAAACACAGAGTTTGCATCCGAATTTAATACAAAAGGCACAATGCCGACTTTCTATGATTTGAACCTCTCCTGTGAGTCCAGTTTCAGATTCCGATGCTTCACTTCAGGTTTACTGTATCCCTTGGACCCTCTTATTGACGATGAAACACAGAAATTGCATCCGAATTTAATACAAATGGCACAATGCCGATTTAAGTAAAAGAGGACTGACACTCTCACTTTCTGTCATTTGAACCTCTCCTGTGAGTCCAGTTTTAGATTCCGATGCTTCACTTCAGGTTTATTGTATCCCTTGGACCTTCTTATTGACGATGAAACACAGAAATTGCATCCGAATTTAATACAAAAGGCACAATGCCGACTTAACTAAAAGAGGACTAACAGTCTCACTTTCTGTGATGTGAACCTCTCCTGTGAGTCCAGTTTTTAATTCCGATGCTTCACTTCAGGTTTTCTGTATACCTTGCACCTTCTTATTAACGATGAAACACAGAAATTGCACCGGACTTTAAAACAATAGGCACAATGCCGACTTAAGTAAAAAAGGACTGACACTCTCACTTTCTATGATTTGAACCTCTCCTGTGAGTCCTGTTTTAGATTCCGATGCTTCACTTCAGGTTTACTGTATAGCTTGGACCTTCTTATTGACGATGAACACAGAGTTTGCATCCGAACTTGATACAAAAGGCGCAATGCTGACTAAAGTACAAGAGGACTGACACTCTAACTTTCTATGATTTGAACCTCTCCTTTGAGTCCAGCTTCAGATTCCGATGCTTCACTTGAGGTTAACTGTATCCCTTGGACCTTCTTATTGAAGATGAAACACAGAAATTGCATACGAATTGAATACAAAAGGCACAATGCCGACTTAAGTAAAAGTGGACTGACACTCTCTCTTCCTATGATTTGAACCTCTCCTGTGAGTCCAGTTTTAGATTCCGATGCTTCACATCAGGTTTACTGTATCCCTTGGACCTTCTTATTGACGATGAAACACAGAAATTGCATCGGAATTTAATACAAAAGGCACAATGTCGACTTTAGTAAAAGAGGACTGACACTCTCTCTTTCTATGATTTGAAGCTCTCCTATGAGTCCAGGTTCAAATTCCGATGCTTCACTTCAGGTTTACTGTGTACCTTGCACCTTCTTAATGACGATGAAACACAGAAACTGCATCGGAATTAAATTCAAAAGGTACAATGCCGACTGAAGTACAAGGGGACTGACACTCAAACTCTCTATGATTTGAACCTCTCCTGTGAGTCCAGTTTTGGATTCCGATGCTTCGCTTCAGGTTTACTGTGCACCTTGCACCTTCTTATTGACGATGAAACACAGAAATTGGATCGGAATTAAATTCAAAAGGCACAATGCCGACTTAAGTACAAGAGGACTGACACTCTAACTTTCTATGATTTGAACCTCTCCTGTGAGACCAGTTTTAGATTCCGATGCTTCACTTGGGTTTACTGTATCCCTTGGACCTTCTTATTGAAGATGAAACACAGAAATCGCATCCGAATTTATTACGAAAGGCACACTGCCGACTTATGTAAAAGAGGGCTGACACTCTCTCTTTCAATGATTTGAACCTCTCCTGTGAGTCCAGTTTTAGATTCTGATGCTTCACATCAGGTTTACTGTATCCCTTGGACCTTCTTATTGACGATGAAACACAGAAATTGCGTCGGAATTTAATACAAAGCGCACAATACCGACTTAAGTAAAAGAGGACTGACAATCTCTCTTTCTATGCTTTTAACCTCTCCTGTGAGTCCTGTTTTAAATTCCGATGCTTCACTTCAGGTTTACTGTATACCGTGCACCTTCTTATTAACGATGAAACACAGAAATTGCATCGGAATTTAATACAAAAGGCACGATGCCGACTTAAGTAAAAGAGGACTGACTCTCTCACATTCTATGATTTGAACCTCTCCTGTGAGTCCAGTTTTCGGTTCCGATGCTTCACTTCAGGTGTACTGTATCCCTTGGACCTTCTTATGGACGATGAAAGACAGAGTTTGCATCCGAATTTAATACAAAAGGCACAATGCCGACTAAAGTACAAGATTACTGACACTCTAACTTTCTATGATTTGAACCTCTCCTGTGAGTCGAGTTTCAGATTCCGATGCTTCACTTCAGGTTTACTGTATCTCTTGGACATTCCTATTGACGATGAAACACAGAAATTGCATCCGAATTTAATACAAATGTCACAATGCCGACTTCAGTAAAACAGGACAGACATTCTCACTTTCTGTCATTTGAACCTCTCCTGTGAGTCCAGTTTGAGATTCCGATGCTTCACATCAGGTTTACTGTATACCTTGCACCTTCTTATTGACGATGAAACACAGAAATTGCATCGGAATTTAGTAGAAAAGGCACTATGCCGACTTAAGTAGAAGAGGACTGACACTCTCCCTTTCTATGATTTGAACCTCTCCTGTGAGTCCAGTTTTAGATTCCGATGCTTCACTTGGGTTTACTGTATCCCTTGGACCTTCTTATTGACGATGAAACACAGACATTGCATCCGAATTGATTACAAATGGCACAATGCCGACTTAAGTAAAAGAGGACTGACACTCTCACTTTCTGTCTTTTGAACCTCTCCTGTGAGTCCAGGTTTAGATTCCGATGCTTCACTTCAGGTTTACTGTATCCCTTGGACCTTCTTATTGGCGATGAAACACAGAAAATTCATCGGAATTTAATACAAAATTCACAATGACGACTTAAGTAAAAGAGGACTGTCACTCTCTCTTTCTATGATTTGAACCTCTCCTGTGAGTGCAGTTTTAGATTCCGATGCTTCACTTCCGGTTTACTGTATACCTTGCACCTTCGTATTGATGGTGAAACACAGAAATTGCATCGGAATTTAATACAAATGGCACAATGCCGACTTAACTACAAGAGGACTGACACTCGAACTCTCTATGATTTTAACCTCTCCTGTGAGTCCAGTTTTGGATTCCGATGCTTCACTTCAGGATTACTGTACTCCATGCACCGTCTTATTGACGATGAAACACAGAAATTGGATCGGAATTAAATTCAAAAGGCACAATGCCGACTTAAGTAGAAGAGGACTGACACTCTAACTTTCTATGATTTGAACCTCTCCTGTGAGTCTAGTTTTAGATTCCGATGCTTCACTTCAGGTTTACTGTATCCCTTGGACCTTCTTATTGACGATGAAATACAGAAATTGCATCCTAATATAATACAAAAGGCATAATGCCGACTTAAGTAAAAGAGGTCTGACACTCTCACTTTCTATGATTTGAACCTCTCCTGTGAGTTCAGTTTTAGATTCCGATGCTTCACTTCAGGTTTACTGTATCCCTTGGAACTTCTTATTGACGATGAAACACAGAGTTTGCATCCGAATTTAATACAAAAGGCACAATGCCGACTTTCTATGATTTGAACCTCTCCTGTGAGTCCAGTTTCAGATTCCGATGCTTCACTTCAGGTTTACTGTATCCCTTGGACCCTCTTATTGACGATGAAACACAGAAATTGCATCCGAATTTAATACAAATGGCACAATACCGATTTAAGTAAAAGAGGACTGACACTCTCACTTTCTGTCATTTGAACCTCTCCTGTGAGTCCAGTTTTAGATTCCGATGCTTCACTTCAGGTTTACTGTATACCTTGCTCCTTCTTATTGACGATGAAACACAGAAATTGCATCGGAATTTAGTACCAAAGACACAATGCCGACTTAAGTAGAAGAGGACTGACACTCTCACTTTCTATGATTTGAACCTCTCCTGTGAGTCCAGTTTTAGATTCCGATGCTTCACTTCAGGTTAATTGCATCCCTTGTACCTTCTTATTGACGATGAAACATAGTGTATGCATCCAAATTTAATACAAAAGGCACAATGCCGACTAAAGTAAGGGAGGACTGACACTCTAACTTTCTATGGTTTGAACCTCTCCTGTGAGTCCAGTTTCAGATTCCGATGCTTCACTTCAGGTTTACTGTATCCCTTGGACCTTCTTAATGACGATGAAACACAGAAATTGCATCCGAATTTAATACAAAAGGCACAATGCCGACTTAAGTAAAAGAGGACTAACAGTCTCACTTTCTGTGATTTGAACCTCTCCTGTGAGTCCAGTTTTTAATTCCGATGCTTCACTTCAGGTTTTCTGTATACCTTGCACCTTCTTATTAACGATGAAAAACAGAAATTGCATCGGACTTTAATACAATAGGCACAATGCCGACTTAAGTAAAAAAGGACTGACACTCTCACTTTCTATGATTTGAACCTCTCCTGTGAATCCTCTTTTAGATTCCGATGCTTCACTTCAGGTTTACTGTATAGCTTGGACCTTCTTATTGAAGATGAAACACAGAAATTGCATCCGAATTGAATACAAAAGGCACAATGCCGACTTAAGTAAAAGTGGACTGACACTCTCTCTTCCTATGATTTGAACCTCTCCTGTGAGTCCAGTTTTAGATTCCGATGCTTCACATCAGGTTTACTGTATCCCTTGGACCTTCTTATTGACGATGAAACACAGAAATTGCATCGGAATTTAATACAAAAGGCACAATGTCGACTTAAGTAAAAGAGGACTGACACTCTCTCTTTCTATGATTTGAAGCTCTCCTATGAGTCCAGGTTCAAATTCCGATGCTTCACTTCAGGTTTACTGTGTACCTTGCACCTTCTTAATGACGATGAATAACAGAAATTGCATCGGAATTAAATTCAAAAGGCACAATGCCGACTTAAGTACAAGAGGACTGACACTCTAACTTTCTATGATTTGAACCTCTCCTGTGAGTCCAGTTTTAGATTCCGATGCTTCACTTGGGTTTACTGTATCCCTTGGACCTTCTTATTGAAGATGAAACACAGAAATCGCATCTGAATTTAATACGAAAGGCACACTGCCGACTTATGTAAAAGAGGGCTGACACTCTCTCTTTCTATGATTTGAACCTCTCCTGTGAGTCCAGTTTTAGATTCTGATGCTTCACATCAGGTTTACTGTATCCCTTGGACCTTCTTATTGACGATGAAACACAGAAATTGCGTCGTAATTTAATACAAAGCGCACAATGCCGACTTAAGTAAAAGAGGACTGACAATCTCTCTTTCTATGCTTTGAACCTCTCCTGTGAGTCCTGTTTTAAATTCCGATGCTTCACTTCAGGTTTACTGTATACCGTGCACCTTCTTATTAACGATGAAACACAGAAATTGCATCGGAATTTAATACAAAAGGCACGATGCCGACTTAAGTAAAAGAGGACTGACTCTCTCACATTCTATGATTTGAACCTCTCCTGTGAGTCCAGTTTTCGATTCCGATGCTTCACTTCAGGTGTACTGTATCCCTTGGACCCTCTTATTGACGATGAAACACAGAAATTGCATCCGAATTTAATACAAATGGCACAATGCCGATTTAAGTAAAAGAGGACTGACACTCTCACTTTCTGTCATTTGAACCTCTCCTGTGAGTCCAGTTTTAGATTCCGATGCTTCACTTCAGGTTTACTGTATACCTTGCTCCTTCTTATTGACGATGAAACACAGAAATTGCATCGGAATTTAGTACCAAAGACACAATGCCGACTTAAGTAGAAGAGGACTGACACTCTCCCTTTCTATGATTTGAACCTCTCCTGTGAGTCCAGTTTTAGATTCCGATGCTTCACTTGGGTTTACTGTATCCCTTGGACCTTCTTATTGACGATGAAACACAGACATTGCATCCGAATTGATTACAAATGGCACAATGCCGACTTAAGTAAAAGAGGACTGACACTCTCACTTTCTGTCTTTTGAACCTCTCCTGTGAGTCCAGGTTTAGATTCCGATGCTTCACTTCAGGTTTACTGTATCCCTTGGACCTTCTTATTGGCGATGAAACACAGAAAATTCATCGGAATTTAATACAAAATTCACAATGACGACTTAAGTAAAAGAGGACTGTCACTCTCTCTTTCTATGATTTGAACCTCTCCTGTGAGTGCAGTTTTAGATTCCGATGCTTCACTTCCGGTTTACTGTATACCTTGCACCTTCGTATTGATGGTGAAACACAGAAATTGCATCGGAATTTAATACAAATGGCACAATGCCGACTTAACTACAAGAGGACTGACACTCGAACTCTCTATGATTTTAACCTCTCCTGTGAGTCCAGTTTTGGATTCCGATGCTTCACTTCAGGTTTACTGTACTCCATGCACCGTCTTATTGACGATGAAACACAGAAATTGGATCGGAATTAAATTCAAAAGGCACAATGCCGACTTAAGTAGAAGAGGACTGACACTCTAACTTTCTATGATTTGAACCTCTCCTGTGAGTCTAGTTTTAGATTCCGATGCTTCACTTCAGGTTTACTGTATCCCTTGGACCTTCTTATTGACGATGAAATACAGAAATTGCATCCTAATATAATACAAAAGGCATAATGCCGACTTAAGTAAAAGAGGTCTGACACTCTCACTTTCTATGATTTGAACCTCTCCTGTGAGTTCAGTTTTAGATTCCGATGCTTCACTTCAGGTTTACTGTATCCCTTGGAACTTCTTATTGACGATGAAACACAGAGTTTGCATCCGAATTTAATACAAAAGGCACAATGCCGACTTTCTATGATTTGAACCTCTCCTGTGAGTCCAGTTTCAGATTCCGATGCTTCACTTCAGGTTTACTGTATCCCTTGGACCCTCTTATTGACGATGAAACACAGAAATTGCATCCGAATTTAATACAAATGGCACAATGCCGATTTAAGTAAAAGAGGACTGACACTCTCACTTTCTGTCATTTGAACCTCTCCTGTGAGTCCAGTTTTAGATTCCGATGCTTCACTTCAGGTTTACTGTATACCTTGCTCCTTCTTATTGACGATGAAACACAGAAATTGCATCGGAATTTAGTACCAAAGACACAATGCCGACTTAAGTAGAAGAGGACTGACACTCTCACTTTCTATGATTTGAACCTCTCCTGTGAGTCCAGTTTTAGATTCCGATGCTTCACTTCAGGTTAATTGCATCCCTTGTACCTTCTTATTGACGATGAAACATAGTGTATGCATCCAAATTTAATACAAAAGGCACAATGCCGACTAAAGTAAGGGAGGACTGACACTCTAACTTTCTATGGTTTGAACCTCTCCTGTGAGTCCAGTTTCAGATTCCGATGCTTCACTTCAGGTTTACTGTATCCCTTGGACCTTCTTATTGACGATGAAACACAGAAATTGCATCCGAATTTAATACAAAAGGCACAATGCCGACTTAAGTAAAAGAGGACTAACAGTCTCACTTTCTGTGATTTGAACCTCTCCTGTGAGTCCAGTTTTTAATTCCGATGCTTCACTTCAGGTTTTCTGTATACCTTGCACCTTCTTATTAACGATGAGAAACAGAAATTGCATCGGACTTTAATACAATAGGCACAATGCCGACTTAAGTAAAAAAGGACTGACACTCTCACTTTCTATGATTTGAACCTCTCCTGTGAATCCTCTTTTAGATTCCGATGCTTCACTTCAGGTTTACTGTATAGCTTGGACCTTCTTATTGAAGATGAAACACAGAAATTGCATCCGAATTGAATACAAAAGGCACAATGCCGACTTAAGTAAAAGTGGACTGACACTCTCTCTTCCTATGATTTGAACCTCTCCTGTGAGTCCAGTTTTAGATTCCGATGCTTCACATCAGGTTTACTGTATCCCTTGGACCTTCTTATTGACGATGAAACACAGAAATTGCATCGGAATTTAATACAAAAGGCACAATGTCGACTTAAGTAAAAGAGGACTGACACTCTCTCTTTCTATGATTTGAAGCTCTCCTATGAGTCCAGGTTCAAATTCCGATGCTTCACTTCAGGTTTACTGTGTACCTTGCACCTTCTTAATGACGATGAATAACAGAAATTGCATCGGAATTAAATTCAAAAGGCACAATGCCGACTTAAGTACAAGAGGACTGACACTCTAACTTTCTATGATTTGAACCTCTCCTGTGAGTCCAGTTTTAGATTCCGATGCTTCACTTGGGTTTACTGTATCCCTTGGACCTTCTTATTGAAGATGAAACACAGAAATCGCATCTGAATTTAATACGAAAGGCACACTGCCGACTTATGTAAAAGAGGGCTGACACTCTCTCTTTCTATGATTTGAACCTCTCCTGTGAGTCCAGTTTTAGATTCTGATGCTTCACATCAGGTTTACTGTATCCCTTGGACCTTCTTATTGACGATGAAACACAGAAATTGCGTCGTAATTTAATACAAAGCGCACAATGCCGACTTAAGTAAAAGAGGACTGACAATCTCTCTTTCTATGCTTTGAACCTCTCCTGTGAGTCCTGTTTTAAATTCCGATGCTTCACTTCAGGTTTACTGTATACCGTGCACCTTCTTATTAACGATGAAACACAGAAATTGCATCGGAATTTAATACAAAAGGCACGATGCCGACTTAAGTAAAAGAGGACTGACTCTCTCACATTCTATGATTTGAACCTCTCCTGTGAGTCCAGTTTTCGATTCCGATGCTTCACTTCAGGTGTACTGTATCCCTTGGACCTTCTTATGGACGATGAAAGACAGAGTTTGCATCCGAATTTAATACAAAAGGCACAATGCCGACTAAAGTACAAGATTACTGACACTCTAACTTTCTATGATTTGAACCTCTCCTGTGAGTCGAGTTTCAGATTCCGATGCTTCACTTCAGGTTTACTGTATCTCTTGGACCTTCCTATTGACGATGAAACACAGAAATTGCATCCGAATTTAATACAAATGGCACAATGCCGACTTAAGTAAAACAGGACAGACATCCTCACTTTCTGTCATTTGAACCTCTCCTGTGAGTCCAGTTTGAGATTCCGATGCTTCACATCAGGTTTACTGTATACCTTGCACCTTCTTATTGACGATGAAACACAGAAATTGCATCGGAATTTAGTAGAAAAGGCACTATGCCGACTTAAGTAGAAGAGGACTGACACTCTCCCTTTCTATGATTTGAACCTCTCCTGTGACTCCAGTTTTAGATTCCGATGCTTCACTTTGGTTTTCTGTATCCCTTGGACCTTCTTATTGACGATGAAACACAGACATTGCATCCGAATTGATTACAAATGGCACAATGCCGACTTAAGTAAAACAGGACAGACATTCTCACTTTCTGTCATTTGAACCTCTCCTGTGAATCCAGTTTGAGATTCCGATGCTTCACATCAGGTTTACTGTATACCTTGCACCTTCTTATTGACGATGAAACACAGAAATTGCATCGGAATTTAGTAGAAAAGGCACTATGCCGACTTAAGTAAAAGAGGACTGACACTCTCACTTTCTGTCTTTTGAACCTCTCCTGTGAGTCCAGGTTTAGATTCCGATGCTTCACTCCAGGTTTACTGTATCCCTTGGACCTTCTTATTGGCGATGAAACACAGAAAATTCATCGGAATTTAATACAAAATTCACAATGACGACTTAAGTAAAAGAGGACTGTCACTCTCTCTTTCTATGATTTAACCTCTCCTGTGAGTGCAGTTTTAGATTCCGATGCTTCACTTCCGGTTTACTGTATACCTTGCACCTTCCTATTGATGGTGAAACACAGAAATTGCATCGGAATTTAATACAAATGGCACAATGCCGACTTAACTACAAGAGGACTGACACTCGAACTCTCTATGATTTTAACCTCTCCTGTGAGTCCAGTTTTGGATTCCGATGCTTCACTTCAGGTTTACTGTACTCCATGCACCGTCTTATTGACGATGAAACACAGAAATTGGATCGGAATTAAATTCAAAAGGCACAATGCCGACTTAAGTACAAGAGGACTGACATACTAACTTTCTATGATTTGAACCTCTCCTGTGAGTCCAGTTTTAGATTCCGATGCTTCACTTCAGGTTTACTGTCTCCCTTGGACCTTCTTATTAACGATGAAATACAGAAATTGCATCCGAATTTAATACAAAAGGCACAATACCGACTTAAGTGCAAGACCACTGTCACTCTCCCATTTTATGATTTGAACCTCTCCTGTGAGTCCAGTTTTAGATTCCGATGCTTCACTTCAGGTTTACTGTATCCCTTGGACCTTCTTATTGACGATGAAATACAGAAATTGCATCCGAATATAATACAAAAGGCATAATGCCGACTTAAGGAAAAGAGGACTGACACTCTCCCTTTCTATGATTTGAACCTCTTCTGTGAGTCCAGTTTTAGATTCCGATGCTTCACTTCAGGTTTACTGTATACCTTGCACCTTCTTATTGACGATGAAACACAGAAATTGCATCGGAATTTAATACAAAAGGCACAATGCCACTTAAGTACAAGAGAGCTGACACTCTCACTCTCTATGATTTGAACCTCTCCTGTGATTCCATTTTTAGATTCCGAATCTTCACATCAGGTTTACTGTATACCTTGCACCTTCTTGTTCACGATGAAACACAGAAATTGCATCGGAATTGAATTCAAACGGCACATTGCCCACTTAAGTACAAGAGGACTGACACACTAAATTTCTATGATTTGAACCTCTCCTGTGAGTCCAGTTTTAGAGTTTGATGCTTCACTTCAGGTTTACTGAATCCCTAGGGCCTTCTTATTGACGATGAAACACAGAAATTGCATCGGAATTTAATACAAACGGCACAATGCCGATTTAAGTAAAAGAGGGCTGACACTCTCACTTTCTATGAATTGAGCCTCTCCTGTGATCCCAGTTATAGATTCCGATGCTTCACTTTAGGTTTACTGTATACCTTGCACATTGTTATTGACGATGAATCAGAGAAATTGAATCCGAATTTAATACAAAAGGCACAATGCCGACTTTAGTACTAGAGGACTGACACTCTCGCTTTCTATGTTTTGAACTTCTCCTGTGAGTCCATTTTTAGTTTCCGATGCTTCACTTCAGGTTTACTGCATACCTTGCACCTTCTTATTGACAATGAATCACAGAAATTGCATTGGAATTTAAAACGAAAGGCACAATGCCGACTTAAGTACAAGAGGACTGACCCTCTAACTTTCTATGATTAGAACCTTTCCTGTGAGTCCAGTTTTAGATTCCGATGCTTCACTTCAGGTTTACTGTATCCCTTGGAACTTCTTATTGAGGATGAAACACAGAAATTGCATCCGAATTTAAAACAAAAGGCACAATGCCGACTTAAGTAAAAGAGGACTGACAATCTCACTTTCTATGATTTGAACCTCTTCTGTGAGTCCAATTTTAGATTCCGATGCTTCACTTCAGGTTTTCTGTATCCCTTGGACCTTCTCATTGACGATGAAACACAGAAATTTCATCGGAATTTAATACAAAATTCACAATGCCGACTTAAGTACAAGAGGATTGGCACTATCACTTTCTATGATTTGAACCTCTCCTGTGATTCCAGTTTTAGATTCCGATGCTTCACTTCAGGTTTACTGTATACCTTGCACCGTCTTTTTGACAACGAAACACAAAAATTGCAGCGGAATTAAATTCAAAAGGCACAACGCCGACTTAAGTACAAGAGGACTGACACTCTAACTTTTTATTATTTGAACCTCTCCTCTGAGTGCAGTTTTAGATTCCGATGCTTCACTTCGGGTTTACTGTATACCTTGGACCTTTTTAATGACGATGAAACACAGACATTGCATCGGAATTAAATTCGAAAAGCACAATGCCGTCCTAAGTACAAGAGGACTGACACTCTCCCTTTCTATGATTTGAACCTCTCCTGTGAGTCCACTTTTAGATTCCGATGCCTTACTTCAGGTTTACTGTATCCCTTGGACCTTCTTATTGACGATGAAACATAGAAATTGCATCGGAATTAAATTCAAATGGCACAATGCCGACTTAAGTACAAGACGACTGAAACTCTCACTTTCTATGATTTGAACCTCTCCTGTAATTCCAGTTTTAGATTCCGATGGTTCACTTCAGGTTTACTGTATACGTTGCACCTTCTTATTGACGATGAAACACAGAAATTGCATCCGAATTTAATACAAAAGGCACAATGCAGACTTAAGTACAAGAGGGCTGACATTCTCACTTTCTATGATTTGAACCTCTCCTGTGATTCCAGTTTTAGATTCCGATGCTTCACTTCAGGTTTACTGTATACCTTGCACGTTCTTATTGACGATGAAACGCAGAAATTGAATCCGAATTTAATACAAAAGGCTCAATGCCGACTTTAGTACTAGAGGACTGAAACTCTCCCTTTCTATGGTTTGAACTTCTCCTGTGAGTCCAGTTTTAGATTCCGATGCTTAACTTCAGGTTTACTGAATACCTTGAACCTTCTTATTGACGATGAAACACAGAAACTGCATCCGAATTTAATACAAAAGGCACAATGCAGACTTAAGTAAAAGACGGCTGACACTCTCACTTTCTATGATTTGAACCTCTCCTGTGATGCCAGTTTTAGATTCCGATGCTTCACTTTAGGTTTACTGTATACCTTGGACCTTCTTATTGACGATGTAACACAGAAATTGCATCCGAATTTAATACAAAAGGCACAACGCTGACTTCAGTACTAGAGGACTGACACTCTCCCTTTCTATGATTTGAACCCCTGCTGTTAGTCCAGTTTTAGATTCCGATGCTTAACTTCAGTTTTACTGTATACCTTGGACCTTGTTATTGACGATGAAACACAGAAATTGCATCCGAATTTAATACAAAAGGCACAATGCCCACTTAAGTACAAGAGGACTGACACTCTCCCTTTCTATGACTTGAACCTCTCCTGTGAGTCCAGTTTTAGATTCCGATCTTCACTTCAGGCTTACTGTATCCCTTGGACCTTCTTATTGACGATGAAACACAGAATTATCATCGGAATTTAATACAAAAAGTACAATGCCGTTTTAAGTGCAAGACGACTGACACTCTCCCATTCAATGATTTGAACCTCACCTGTGAGTCCTGTTTTAGATTCCGATGCTTCACTTTAGGTTTACTGTATCCCTTGGACCGTCTTATCGACGATAAAACACAGAAATTTCATCGGAATTTAATACAAAAGGCACAATGCCGACTTAAGTAAAAGAGGACTGTCCCTCCCTCTTTCTATGATTTGAACCTCTCCTGTGAGTCCAGTTTTAGATTCCGATGCTTCACTACAGGTTTACTGTATACCTTGCACCTTCTTATTGACGATGAAACACAGAAATTTCATCGCAATTTAATACAAAAGGCACAATGCCGACTTAAGTAAAAGAGGACTGTCAATCTCTCTTTCTATGATTTGAACCTCTCCTGTGAGTCCAGTTTTAGATTCCGATGCTTCACTTCAGGTTTACTGTATACCTTGCACCTTCTTATTGACGATGAAACACAGAAATTGCATCCGAATTTAATACAAAAGGCACAATGCCGACTTAAGTGCAAGACGACTGACACTCTCCCTTTCTATGATTTGAACCTTACCTGTGAGTCCAGTTTTAGATTCCGATGCTTCACTTCAGGTTTACTCTATACCTTGCACCTTTCTATTGACGAAGAAACACAGAAATTGCATCCGAATTTAATACAAAAGGCACAATGCAGATTTAAGTACAAGAGGGCTGACACTCTCACTTTCTATGATTTGAACCTCTCCTGTGATTCCAGTTTTAGATTCCGATGCTTCACTTCAGGTTTACTGTATACCTTGCACGTTCTTATTGACGATGAAACACAGAAATTGAATCCGAATTTAATACAAAATGCTCAATTCCGACTCTAGTACTAGAGGACTGACACTCTCCCTTTCTATGGTTTGAACTTCTCCTGTGAGTCCAGTTTTAGATTCCGATGCTTAACTTCAGGTTTACTGAATACCTTGAACCTTCTTATTGACGATGAAACACAAAAACTGCATCCAAATTTAATACAAAAGGCACAATGCAGACCTAAGTAAAAGACGGCTGACACTCTCACTTTCTATGATTTGAACCTCTCCTGTGATGCCAGTTTTAGATTCCGATGCTTCACTTTAGGTTTACTGTATACCTTGGACCTTCTTATTGACGATGTAACACAGAAATTGCATCCGAATTTAATACAAAAGGCACAACGCTGACTTTAGTACTAGAGGACTGACACTCTCCCTTTCTATGACTTGAACCTCTCCTGTGAGTCCAGTTTTAGATTCCGATCTTCACTTCAGGTTTACTGTAACCCTTGGACCTTCTTATTGACGATGAAACACAGAAATTTCATCGGAATTTAATACAAAAAGCACAATGCCGTTTTAAGTGCAAGACGACTGACACTCTCCCATTCAATGATTTGAACCTCACCTGTGAGTCCAGTTTTAGATTCCGATGCTTCTCTTTAGGTTTACTGTATCCCTTGGACCATCTTATCGACGATAAAACACAGAAGTTTCATCGGAATTTAATACAAAAGGCACAATGCCGACTTAAGTAAAAGAGGACTGTCCCTCTCTCTTTCTATGATTTGAACCTTTCCTGTGAGACCAGTTTTAGAATCCGATGCTTTACTTCAGGTTTACTGTATACCTTGTACCTTCTTATTGACGATGAAACACAGAAATTGCATCCGAATTTAATACAAATGGCACAATGCCGACTTAAGTACAAGAGGACTGACACTCTCACTTTCTAGGATTTGAACCACTCCTGTGAGTCCAGTTTTAGATTCCGATGCTTCACTTCAGGTTTACTGTATCCCTTGGAACTTCTTATTGAGGATGAAACACAGAAATTGCATCCGAATTTAAAACAAAAGGCACAATGCCGACTTAAGTAAAAGAGGACTGACAATCTCACTTTCTGTGATTTGAACCTCTTCTGTGAGTCCAATTTTAGATTCCGATGCTTCACTTCAGGTTTTCTGTATCCCTTGGACCTTCTCATTGACGATGAAACACAGAAATTTCATCGGAATTTAATACAAAATTCACAATGCCGACTTAAGTACAAGAGGATTGGCACTATCACTTTCTATGATTTGAACCTCTCCTGTGATTCCAGTTTTAGATTCCGATGCTTCACTTCAGGTTTACTGTATACCTTGCACCGTCTTTTTGACAACGAAACACAAAAATTGCAGCGGAATTAAATTCAAAAGGCACAACGCCGACTTAAGTACAAGAGGACTGACACTCTAACTTTTTATTATTTGAACCTCTCCTCTGAGTGCAGTTTTAGATTCCGATGCTTCACTTCGGGTTTACTGTATACCTTGGACCTTTTTAATGACGATGAAACACAGACATTGCATCGGAATTAAATTCGAAAAGCACAATGCCGTCCTAAGTACAAGAGGACTGACACTCTCCCTTTCTATGATTTGAACCTCTCCTGTGAGTCCACTTTTAGATTCCGATGCCTTACTTCAGGTTTACTGTATCCCTTGGACCTTCTTATTGACGATGAAACATAGAAATTGCATCGGAATTAAATTCAAATGGCACAATGCCGACTTAAGTACAAGACGACTGAAACTCTCACTTTCTATGATTTGAACCTCTCCTGTAATTCCAGTTTTAGATTCCGATGGTTCACTTCAGGTTTACTGTATACGTTGCACCTTCTTATTGACGATGAAACACAGAAATTGCATCCGAATTTAATACAAAAGGCACAATGCAGACTTAAGTACAAGAGGGCTGACATTCTCACTTTCTATGATTTGAACCTCTCCTGTGATTCCAGTTTTAGATTCCGATGCTTCACTTCATGTTTACTGTATACCTTGCACGTTCTTATTGACGATGAAACGCAGAAATTGAATCCGAATTTAATACAAAAGGCTCAATGCCGACTTTAGTACTAGAGGACTGAAACTCTCCCTTTCTATGGTTTGAACTTCTCCTGTGAGTCCAGTTTTAGATTCCGATGCTTAACTTCAGGTTTACTGAATACCTTGAAACTTCTTATTGACGATGAAACACAGAAACTGCATCCGAATTTAATACAAAAGGCACAATGCAGACTTAAGTAAAAGACGGCTGACACTCTCACTTTCTATGATTTGAACCTCTCCTGTGATGCCAGTTTTAGATTCCGATGCTTCACTTTAGGTTTACTGTATACCTTGGACCTTCTTATTGACGATGTAACACAGAAATTGCATCCGAATTTAATACAAAAGGCACAACGCTGACTTCAGTACTAGAGGACTGACACTCTCCCTTTCTATGATTTGAACCCCTCCTGTTAGTCCAGTTTTAGATTCCGATGCTTAACTTCAGTTTTACTGTATACCTTGGACCTTGTTATTGACGATGAAACACAGAAATTGCATCCGAATTTAATACAAAAGGCACAATGCCCACTTAAGTACAAGAGGACTGACACTCTCCCTTTCTATGACTTGAACCTCTCCTGTGAGTCCAGTTTTAGATTCCGATCTTCACTTCAGGCTTACTGTATCCCTTGGACCTTCTTATTGACGATGAAACACAGAATTATCATCGGAATTTAATACAAAAAGTACAATGCCGTTTTAAGTGCAAGACGACTGACACTCTCCCATTCAATGATTTGAACCTCACCTGTGAGTCCTGTTTTAGATTCCGATGCTTCACTTTAGGTTTACTGTATCCCTTGGACCGTCTTATCGACGATAAAACACAGAAATTTCATCGGAATTTAATACAAAAGGCACAATGCCGACTTAAGTAAAAGAGGACTGTCCCTCCCTCTCTCTATGATTTGAACCTCTCCTGTGAGTCCAGTTTTAGATTCCGATGCTTCACTACAGGTTTACTGTATACCTTGCACCTTCTTATTGACGATGAAACACAGAAATTTCATCGCAATTTAATACAAAAGGCACAATGCCGACTTAAGTAAAAGAGGACTGTCAATCTCTCTTTCTATGATTTGAACCTCTCCTGTGAGTCCAGTTTTAGATTCCGATGCTTCACTTCAGGTTTACTGTATACCTTGCACCTTCTTATTGACGATGAAACACAGAAATTGCATTCGAATTTAATACAAAAGGCACAATGCCGACTTAAGTGCAAGACGACTGACACTCTCCCTTTCTATGATTTGAACCTTACCTGTGAGTCCAGTTTTAGATTCCGATGCTTCACTTCAGGTTTACTCTATACCTTGCACCTTTCTATTGACGAAGAAACACAGAAATTGCATCCGAATTTAATACAAAAGGCACAATGCAGATTTAAGTACAAGAGGGCTGACACTCTCACTTTCTATGATTTGAACCTCTCCTGTGATTCCAGTTTTAGATTCCGATGCTTCACTTCAGGTTTACTGTATACCTTGCACGTTCTTATTGACGATGAAACACAGAAATTGAATCCGAATTTAATACAAAATGCTCAATTCCGACTCTAGTACTAGAGGACTGACACTCTCCCTTTCTATGGTTTGAACTTCTCCTGTGAGTCCAGTTTTAGATTCCGATGCTTAACTTCAGGTTTACTGAATACCTTGAACCTTCTTATTGACGATGAAACACAAAAACTGCATCCAAATTTAATACAAAAGGCACAATGCAGACCTAAGTAAAAGACGGCTGACACTCTCACTTTCTATGATTTGAACCTCTCCTGTGATGCCAGTTTCAGATTCCGATGCTTCACTTTAGGTTTACTGTATACCTTGGACCTTCTTATTGACGATGTAACACAGAAATTGCATCCGAATTTAATACAAAAGGCACAACGCTGACTTTAGTACTAGAGGACTGACACTCTCCCTTTCTATGACTTGAACCTCTCCTGTGAGTCCAGTTTTAGATTCCGATCTTCACTTCAGGTTTACTGTAACCCTTGGACCTTCTTATTGACGATGAAACACAGAAATTTCATCGGAATTTAATACAAAAAGCACAATGCCGTTTTAAGTGCAAGACGACTGACACTCTCCCATTCAATGATTTGAACCTCACCTGTGAGTCCAGTTTTAGATTCCGATGCTTCTCTTTAGGTTTACTGTATCCCTTGGACCATCTTATCGACGATAAAACACAGAAGTTTCATCGGAATTTAATACAAAAGGCACAATGCCGACTTAAGTAAAAGAGGACTGTCCCTCTCTCTTTCTATGATTTGAACCTTTCCTGTGAGACCAGTTTTAGAATCCGATGCTTTACTTCAGGTTTACTGTATACCTTGTACCTTCTTATTGACGATGAAACACAGAAATTGCATCCGAATTTAATACAAATGGCACAATGCCGACTTAAGTACAAGAGGACTGACACTCTCACTTTCTAGGATTTGAACCTCTCCTGTGAGTCCAGTTTTAGATTCCGATGCTTCACTTCAGGTTTACTGTATACCTTGCACCTTCTTGTTGACGGTGAAACACAGAAATTTCATCGGAATTTAATACAAAAGGCAAAATGCCGACTTAAGTAAAAGAGGACTGTCACTCTCCCTTTCTATGATTTGAACCTCTCCTGTGAGTCCAGTTTTAGTTTCCGATGCTTCACTTCAGGTTTACTGTATACCTTGCACCTTCTTATTGACGATGAAACACAGAAATTGCATCCGAATTTAATACAAAAGGCACAATGCCGACTTAAGTGCGAGACGACTGACACTATCACTTTCAATGATTTGAACCTCTCCTGTGAGTCCAGTTTTAGAATCCGATGCTTCACTTCAGGTTACTGTATCCCTTGGAGCATCTTATCGACGATCAAACACAGAAATTTCATCGGAATTTAATACAAAAGGCACAATGCCGACTTAAGTAAAAGAGGACTGACACTCTCATTCCCTATGATTTGAACCTCTCCTGTGAGTCCAGTTTTAGATTCCGATGCTTCACTTCAGGTTTACTGTATACCTTGCACCTTCTTATTGATGATGAAAGACAGAAATTTCATCGGAACTTAATACAAAAGGCACAATGCCGACTAAAGTAAAAGAGGACTGTCACTCTCTCTTTCTATGATTTGAACCTCTCCTGTGAGTCCAGTTTTAGATTCCGATGCTTCACTTCAAGTTTACTGTATACCTTGCGCCTTTTTATTGACGATGAAACACAGAAATTGCATCCGAACTTAATACAAAAGGCACAGTGCCGACTTAAGTACAAGTCGAATGACACTCTCCCTTTCTATGATTTGAACCTCTCATGTGAGTCCAGTTTTAGATTCCGATGCTTCACTTCAGGTTTACTGTATCCCTTGGACCATCTTATCGACGATAAAACACAGAAATTTTATCGGAATTTAATACAAAAGGCAAAATGCCGACTTAAGTAAAAGAGGACTGACACTCTCTCTTTCTATGATTTGAACCTCTCCTGTGAGTCCAGTTTTAGATTCCGATGCTTCACTTCCGGTTTACTGTATACCTTGCTCCTTCTTATTGACGATGAAATACAGAAATTGCATCCGAATGAAATAAAAAAGGCACAATGCCGACTTAAGTACAAGACGACTGACACCCTCCCTTTCTATGATTTGAACCTCTCCTGTGAGTCCAGTTATAGATTCCGATGCTTCACTTCAGGTTTACTGTATACCTTGGACCTTCTTATTGACGATGAAATACAGAAATTGCATCCGAATTTAAAACAAAAGGCACAATGCTGACTTTAGTACTAGAGGACTGACACTCTCCCTTTCTATGATGTGAACCTCTCCTGTTAGTCCAGTTTTAGATTCCGATGCTAAATTTCAGGGTAACTGTATGCCTTGGACCTTTTTATTGACGATGAAACACAGAAATTGCATCCGAATTTAATACAAAAGGCACAATGCCCTCTAAAGTTTAAGAGGACTGACACTCTCCCTTTCTATGATTTGAACCTCTCCTGTTAGTGCAGTTTTCGATACCGATGCTTCACTTCAGGTTTACTTTAACCCTTGGACCTTCTTATTGACGATGAAACACAGAAATTGCATCGGAATTAAATTCAAAAGGTACAATGCCGACTTAAGTACAAGAGGACTGACACTCTCACTTTCTATGATTTGAACCTCTCCTGTGAGTCCAGTTTTAGATTCCGGTGCTTCACTTCAGGTTTACTGTATACCTTGCACCTTCTTATTGACGATGAAACACAGAAATTTCATCGGAATTTAATACAAAAGGCACAATGGCGACTTAAGTACAAGAGGACTGTCACTCTCTCTTTCTATGATTTGAACCTCTCCTGTAAACCCAGTTTTAGATTCCGATGCTTCACTTCAGGTTTACTGTATACCTTGCACCTTCTTATTGACGATGAAACACAGAAGTTGCATCCGATTTTAATACAAAACGCGCAATGCCGACTTAAGTACAAGACGACTGACACTATCCCTTTCTATGATTTGTACCCATCAAGTGAGTCCAGTTTTAGATTCCGATGCTTCACCTTAGGTTTACTGTATCCCTTGGACCATCTTATCGACGATAAAACACAGAAATTTCATCGGAATTTAATACAAAAGGCACAATGCCGACTTAAGTAAAAGAGAACTGTCACTCTCTCTTTCTATGATTTGAACCTCTCTGTGAGTCCAGTTTTAGATTGCGATGCTTCACTTCAGGTTTACTGTATACCTTGCACATTCTTATTGACGAAGAAACACAGAAATTGCATCCGAATTTAATACAATAGGCACAATGCCGACTTAAGTACAGGACGACTGACACTCTCCCTTTCTATGATTTGAACCCCTCCTGTGAATCCTGTTTTAGTTTCCGATGCTCCACTTTAGGTTAACTGTATCCCTTGGACCATTTTATCGACGAAAAAACACAGAAATTTCATCGGAATTTAATACAAAAGGCACAATGCCGACTTAAGTAAAAGGTGACTGTCACTCTCTCTTGCTATGATTAGAACCTCTCTTCTGAGTCCAGTTTTAGATTCCGATGCTTCACTTCAGGTTTACTGTATCCCTTGGAATTTCTTATTGACGATGAAACACAGAAATTGCATCCGTATTTATTACAAAAGGCACAATGCCGACTTAAGTACAAGAGGACTGACACCCTCACTTTCTGTGATTTGAACCTCTCCTGTGAGTCCAGTTTTAGATTCCGATGCTTCACTTTAGGTTTTATGTATCCCTTGGACCATCTTATCGACGATAAAACACAGAAATTTCATCGGAATTAAATTCAAAAGGCACAATGCCAACTTAAGTACAAGAGGACTGACACTCAAACTTTCTATTATTTGAACCTCTCCTGTGAGACCAGTTTTAGAATCCGATGCTTCACTTCAGGTTTACTGTATCCCTTGGACCATCTTATCGACGATAAAACACAGAAATTTCATCGGAATTTAATACAAAAGGCACAATTCCGACATAAGTAAAAGAGGACTGACACTCTCATTTTCTATGATTTGAACCTCTCCTGTGAGTCCAGTTTTAGATTCCGATGCTTCACTTCAGGTTTACTGTATACCTTGCACCTTCTTATTGATGATGAAAGACAGAAATTTCATCGGAATTTAATACAAAAGGCACAATGCCGACTTAAGTAAAAGAGGACTGTCACTCTCTCTTTCTATGATTTGAACCTCTCCTGTGAGTCCAGTTTTAGATTCCGATGCTTCACTTCAAGTTTACTGTATACCTTGCGCCTTTTTATTGACGATGAAACACAGAAATTGCATCCGAACTTAATACAAAAGGCACAGTGCCGACATAAGTACAAGTCGAATGACACTCTCCCTTTCTATGATTTGAACCTCTCATGTGAGTCCAGTTTTAGATTCCGATGCTTCACTTCAGGTTTACTGTATCCCTTGGACAATCTTATCGACGATAAAACACAGAAATTTTATCGGAATTTAATACAAAAGGCACAATGCCGACTTAAGTAAAAGAGGACTGTCACTCTCTCTTTCTATGATTTGAACCTCTCCTGTGAGTCCAGTTTTAGATTCCGATGCTTCACTTCCGGTTTACTGTATACCTTGCACCTTCTTATTGACGATGAAATACAGAAATTGCATCCGAATTAAATAAAAAAGGCACAATGCCGACTTAAGTACAAGACGACTGACACCCTCCCTTTCTATGATTTGAACCTCTCCTGTGAGTCCAGTTATAGATTCCGATGCTTCACTTCGGGTTTACTGTATACCTTGGACCTTCTTATTGACGATGAAATACAGAAATTGCATCCGAATTTAAAACAAAAGGCACAATGCTGACTTTAGTACTAGAGGACTGACACTCTCCCTTTCTATGATGTGAATATCTCCTGTTAGTCCAGTTTTAGATTCCCATGCTAAATTTCAGGTTTACTGTATGCCTTGGACCGTTTATTGACGATGAAACACAGAAATTGCATCCGAATTTAATACAAAAGGCACAATGCCGACTTAAGTAAAAGAGGACAGCCACTTCCTCTTACTATGATTTGAACCTCTCTTGTGAGTCCAGTTTTAGATTCCGATGCTTCACTTCTGGTTTACTGTATACCCTGCACCTTCTTATTGACGATGAAACACAGAAATTGCATCCGAATTTAATACAAAAGGCACAATGCCGACTTAAGTACAAGAGGACTGACACTCTCACTTTCTATGATTTGAACCGCTCCTGTGAGTCCAGTTTTAGATTCCGATGCTTCACTTCAGGTTTACTGTATACCTTGCACCTTCTTATTGACGATGAAACACAGAAATTTCATCGGAATTTAGTACAAAAGGCACAATGGCGACTTAAGTACAAGAGGACTGTCACTCTCTCTTTCTATGATTTTAACCTCTCCTGTAAACCCAGTTTTAGATTCCGATTCTTCACTTCAGGTTTACTGTATACCTTGCACCTTCTTATTGACGATGAAACACAGAAGTTGCATCCGATTTTAATACAAAAGGCACAATGCCGACTTAAGTACAAGACGACTGACACTATCCCTTTCTATGATTTGAACCTCTCCTGTGAGTCCAGTTTTAGATTCCGATGCTTCACTTTAGGTTTACTGTATCCCTTGGACCATCTTATCGACGATAAAACACAGAAATTTCATCGGAATTTAATACAAAAGGCACAATGCCGACTTAAGTAAAAGGTGACTGTCACTCTCTCTTCCTATGATTTGAACCTCTCTTCTGAGTCCAGTTTTAGATTCCGATGCTTCACTTCAGGTTTACTGTATCCCTTGGAATTTCTTATTGACGATGAAACACAGAAATTGCATCCGTATTTATTACAAAAGGCACAATGCCGACTTAAGTACAAGAGGACTGACACCCTCACTGTCTGTGATTTGAACCACTCCTGTGAGTCCAGTTTTAGATTCCGATGCTTCACTTTAGGTTTACTGTATCCCTTGGACCATCTTATCGACGATAAAACACAGAAATTTCATCGGAATTAAATTCAAAAGGCACAATGCCAACTTAAGTACAAGAGGACTGACACTCAAACTTTCTATTATTTGAACCTCTCCTGTGAGACCAGTTTTAGAATCCGATGCTTCACTTCAGGTTTACTGTATCCCTTGGACCATCTTATCGACGATAAAACACAGAAATTTCATCGGAATTTAATACAAAAGGCACAATGCCGACTTAAGTAAAAGAGGACTGACACTTTCATTCTCTATGATTTGAACCTCTCCTTTGAGTCCAGTTTTAGATTCCGATGCTTCACTTCAGGTTTACTGTATACCTTGCACCTTCTTATTGATGATGAAAGACAGAAATTTCATCGGAATTTAATACAAAAGGCACAATGCCGACTTAAGTAAAAGAGGACTGTCACTCTCTCTTTCTATGATTTGAACCTCTCCTGTGGGTCCAGTTTTAGATTCCGATGCTTCACTTCAAGTTTACTGTATACCTTGCGCCTTTTTATTGACGATGAAACACAGAAATTGCATCCGAAATTAACACAAAAGGCACAGTGCCGATTTAAGTACAAGTCGAATGACACTCTCCCTTTCTATGATTTGAACCTCTCATGTGAGTCCAGTTTTAGATTCCGATGCTTCACTTCAGGTTTACTGTATCCCTTGGACCATCTTATCGACGATAAAACACAGAAATTTTTTCGGAATTTAATACAAAAGGCACAATGCCGACTTAAGTAAAAGAGGACTGACACTCTCACTTTCTATGATTTGAACCTCTCCTGTGAGTCCAGTTTTAGATTCCGATGCTTCACTTCCGGTTTACTGTATACCTTGCACCTTCTTATTGACGATGAAATACAGAAATTGCATCCGAATTAAATAAAAAAGGCTCAATGCCGACTTAAGTACAAGACGACTGACACCCTCCCTTTCTATGATTTGAACCTCTCCTGTGAGTCCAGTTATAGATTCCGATGCTTCACTTCAGGTTTACTGTATACCTTGGACCTTCATGTTGACGATGAAATACAGAAATTGCATCCGAATTTAAAACAAAAGGCACAATGCTGACTTTAGTACTAGAGGACTGACACTCTCCCTTTCTATGATGTGAACCTCTCCTGTTAGTCCAGTTTTAGATTCCGATGCTAAATTTCAGGTTTACTGTATGCCTTGGACCTTTTTATTGACGATGAAACACAGAAATTGCATCCGAATTTAATACAAAAGGCACAATGCCCCCTTAAGTACAAGAGGACTGACACTCTCCCTTTCTATGATTTGAACCTCTCCTGTTAGTCCAGTTTTAGATTCCGATGCTTCACTTCAGGTTTACTGTATCCCTTGGACCTTCTTATTGACGATGAAACACAGAAGTTGCCTCAGAATTTAATACAAACGGCACAATGGCGACTTAAGTACAAGCGGAGTAACACTCTCTCTTTCTATGATTTGAACCTCTACTGTAAACCCAGTTTTAGATTCCGATGCTTCACTTCAGGTTTACTGTATACCTAGCACCTTCTTATTGACGATGAAACACAGAAGTTGCATCCGATTTTAATACAAAACGCGCAATGACGACTTAAGTACAAGACGACTGACACTATCCCTTTCTATGATTTGTACCCATCAAGTGAGTCCAGTTTTAGATTCCGATGCTTCACTTTAGGTTTACTGTATCCCTTGGACCATCTTATCGACGATAAAACACAGAAATTTCATCGGAATTTAATACAAAAGGCACAATGCCGACTTAAGTAAAAGAGAACTGTCACTCTCTCTTTCTATGATTTGAACCTCTCTGTGAGTCCAGTTTTAGATTGCGATGCTTCACTTCAGGTTTACTGTATACCTTGCACATTCTTATTGACGAAGAAACACAGAAATTGCATCCGAATTTAATACAATAGGCACAATGCCGACTTAAGTACAGGACGACTGACACTCTCCCTTTCTATGATTTGAACCCCTCCTGTGAATCCTGTTTTAGTTTCCGATGCTCCACTTTAGGTTAACTGTATCCCTTGGACCATTTTATCGACGAAAAAACACAGAAATTTCATCGGAATTTAATACAAAAGGCACAATGCCGACTTAAGTAAAAGGTGACTGTCACTCTCTCTTGCTATGATTAGAACCTCTCTTCTGAGTCCAGTTTTAGATTCCGATGCTTCACTTCAGGTTTACTGTATCCCTTGGAATTTCTTATTGACGATGAAACACAGAAATTGCATCCGTATTTATTACAAAACGCACAATGCCGACTTAAGTACAAGAGGACTGACACCCTCACTTTCTGTGATTTGAACCTCTCCTGTGAGTCCAGTTTTAGATTCCGATGCTTCACTTTAGGTTTTATGTATCCCTTGGACCATCTTATCGACGATAAAACACAGAAATTTCATCGGAATTTAATACAAAAGGCACAATTCCGACATAAGTAAAAGGGGACTGACACTCTCATTTTCTATGATTTGAACCTCTCCTGTGAGTCCAGTTTTAGATTCCGATGCTTCACTTCAGGTTTACTGTATACCTTGCACCTTCTTATTGATGATGAAAGACAGAAATTTCATCGGAATTTAATACAAAAGGCACAATGCCGACTTAAGTAAAAGAGGACTGTCACTCTCTCTTTCTATGATTTGAACCTCTCCTGTGAGTCCAGTTTTAGATTCCGATGCTTCACTTCAAGTTTACTGTATACCTTGCGCCTTTTTATTGACGATGAAACACAGAAATTGCATCCGAACTTAATACAAAAGGCACAGTGCCGACATAAGTACAAGTCGAATGACACTCTCCCTTTCTATGATTTGAACCTCTCATGTGAGTCCAGTTTTAGATTCCGATGCTTCACTTCAGGTTTACTGTATCCCTTGGACAATCTTATCGACGATAAAACACAGAAATTTTATCGGAATTCAATACAAAAGGCACAATGCCGACTTAAGTAAAAGAGGACTGTCACTCTCTCTTTCTATGATTTGAACCTCTCCTGTGAGTCCAGTTTTAGATTCCGATGCTTCACTTCCGGTTTACTGTATACCTTGCACCTTCTTATTGACGATGAAATACAGAAATTGCATCCGAATTAAATAAAAAAGGCACAATGCCGACTTAAGTACAAGACGACTGACACCCTCCCTTTCTATGATTTGAACCTCTCCTGTGAGTCCAGTTATAGATTCCGATGCTTCACTTCAGGTTTACTGTATACCTTGGACCTTCTTATTGACGATGAAATACAGAAATTGCATCCGAATTTAAAACAAAAGGCACAATGCTGACTTTAGTACTAGAGGACTGACACTCTCCCTTTCCATGATGTGAACCTCTCCTGTTAGTCCAGTTTTAGATTCCCATGCTAAATTTCAGGTTTACTGTATGCCTTGGACCGTTTATTGACGATGAAACACAGAAATTGCATCCGAATTTAATACAAAAGGCACAATGCCGACTTAAGTGAAAGAGGACAGTCACTTCCTCTTACTATGATGTGAACCTCTCTTGTGAGTCCAGTTTTAGATTCCGATGCTTCACTTCTGGTTTACTGTATACCCTGCACCTTCTTATTGACGATGAAACACAGAAATTGCATCCGAATTTAATACAAAAGGCACAATGCCGACTTAAGTACAAGAGGACTGACACTCTCACTTTCTATGATTTGAACCGCTCCTGTGAGTCCAGTTTTAGATTCCGATGCTTCACTTGAGGTTTACTGTATACCTTGCACCTTCTTATTGACGATGAAACACAGAAATTTCATCGGAATTTAGTACAAAAGGCACAATGGCGACTTAAGTACAAGAGGACTGTCACTCTCTCTTTCCATGATTTTAACCTCTCCTGTAAACCCAGTTTTAGATTCCGATTCTTCACTTCAGGTTTACTGTATACCTTGCACCTTCTTATTGACGATGAAACACAGAAGTTGCATCCGATTTTAATACAAAAGGCACAATGCCGACTTAAGTACAAGACGACTGACACTACCCCTTTCTATGATTTGAACCTCTCCTGTGAGTCCAGTTTTAGATTCCGATGCTTCACTTTAGGTTTACTGTATCCCTTGGACCATCTTATCGACGATAACACACAGAAATTTCATCGGAATTTAATACAAAAGGCACAATGCCGACTTAAGTAAAAGGTGACTGTCACTCTCTCTTCCTATGATTTGAACCTCTCTTCTGAGTCCAGTTTTAGATTCCGATGCTTCACTTCAGGTTTACTGTATCCCTTGGAATTTCTTATTGACGATGAAACACAGAAATTGCATCCGTATTTATTACAAAAGGCACAATGCCGACTTAAGTACAAGAGGACTGACACCCTCACTTTCTGTGATTTGAACCACTCCTGTGAGTCCAGTTTTAGATTCCGATGCTTCACTTTAGGTTTACTGTATCCCTTGGACCATCTTATCGACGATAAAACACAGAAATTTCATCGGAATTAAATTCAAAAGGCACAATGCCAACTTAAGTACAAGAGGACTGACACTCAAACTTTCTATTATTTGAACCTCTCCTGTGAGACCAGTTTTAGAATCCGATGCTTCACTTCAGGTTTACTGTATCCCTTGGACCATCTTATCGACGATAAAACACAGAAATTTCATCGGAATTTAATACAAAAGGCACAATGCCGACTTAAGTAAAAGAGGACTGACACTTTCATTCTCTATGATTTGAACCTCTCCTGTGAGTCCAGTTTTAGATTCCGATGCTTCACTTCAGGTTTACTGTATACCTTGCACCTTCTTATTGATGATGAAAGACAGAAATTTCATCGGAATTTAATACAAAAGGCACAATGCCGACTTAAGTAAAAGAGGACTGTCACTCTCTCTTTCTATGATTTGAACCTCTCCTGTGGGTCCAGTTTTAGATTCCGATGCTTCACTTCAAGTTTACTGTATACCTTGCGCCTTTTTATTGACGATGAAACACAGAAATTGCATCCGAACTTAACACAAAAGGCACAGTGCCGACTTAAGTACAAGTCGAATGACACTCTCCCTTTCTATGATTTGAACCTCTCATGTGAGTCCAGTTTTAGATTCCGATGCTTCACTTCAGGTTTACTGTATCCCTTGGACCATCTTATCGACGATAAAACACAGAAATTTTATCGGAATTTAATACAAAAGGCACATTGCCGACTTAAGTAAAAGAGGACTGACACTCTCACTTTCTATGATTTGAACCTCTCCTGTGAGTCCAGTTTTAGATTCCGATGCTTCACTTCCGGTTTACTGTATACCTTGCACCTTCTTATTGACGATGAAATACAGAAATTGCATCCGAATTAAATAAAAAAGGCACAATGCCGACTTAAGTACAAGACGACTGACACCCTCCCTTTCTATGATTTGAACCTCTCCTGTGAGTCCAGTTATAGATTCCGATGCTTCACTTCAGGTTTACTGTATACCTTGGACCTTCATGTTGACGATGAAATACAGAAATTGCATCCGAATTTAAAACAAAAGGCACAATGCTGACTTTAGTACTAGAGGACTGACACTCTCCCTTTCTATGATGTGAACCTCTCCTGTTAGTCCAGTTTTAGATTCCGATGCTAAATTTCAGGTTTACTGTATGCCTTGGACCTTTTTATTGACGATGAAACACAGAAATTGCATCCGAATTTAATACAAAAGGCACAATGCCCCCTTAAGTACAAGAGGACTGACACTCTCCCTTTCTATGATTTGAACCTCTCCTGTTAGTCCAGTTTTAGATTCCGATGCTTCACTTCAGGTTTACTGTATCCCTTGGACCTTCTTATTGACGATGAAACACAGAAATTGCATCGGAATTAAATTCAAAAGGTACAATGCCGACTTAAGTACAAGATGACTGACACTCTCACTTACTATGATTTAACCTCTCCTGTGAGTCCAGTTTTAGATTCCGATGCTTCACTTCAGGTATACTGTATACCTAGCACCTTCTTATTGACAAAGAAACACATAAATTGCATCTGAATTTAATACAAAAGGCACAATGCCGTTTTAAGTGCAAGACGACTGACACTCTCCCTTTCTATGATTTGAACCTCACCTGTGAGTCCAGTTTTAGATTCCGATGCTTCACTTTAGGTTTCCTGTATCCCTTGGACTATCTTATCGACGATAAAACACAGAAATTTCATCGGAATATAATACAAAAGGCACAATGCCGACTTAAGTAAAAGAGGACAGTCACTCTCTCTTACTATGATTTGAACCTCTCTTGTGAGTCCAGTTTTAGATTCCGATGCTTCACTTCTGGTTTACTGTATACCCTGCACCTTCTTATTGACGATGAAACACAGAAATTGCATCCGAATTTAATACAAAAGGCACAATGCCGACTTAAGTACAAGAGGACTGACACTCTCACTTTCTATGATTTGAATCTCTCCTGTAAACCCAGTTTTAGATTCCAATGCTTCACTTCAGGTTTACTGTATACCTTGCACCTTCTTATTGACGATGAAACACAGAAGTTGCATCCGATTTTAATACAAAAGGCACAATGCCGACATAAGTACAAGACGACTGACACTATCCCTTTCCATGATTTGAACCTCTCCTGTGAGTCCAGTTTTAGATTCCGATGCTTCACTTTCGGTTTACTGTATCCCTTGGACCATCTTATCGACGATAAAACACAGAAATTTCATCGGAATTTAATACAAAAGGCACAATGCCGACTTAAGTAAAAGAGGACTGTCACTCTCTCTTTCTATGATTTGAACCTCTCTGTGAGTCCAGTTTTAGATTGCGATGCTTCACTTCAGGTTTACTGTATACCTTGCACATTCTTATTGACGAAGAAACACAGAAATTGCATCTGAATTTAATACAAAAGGCACAATGCCGACTTAAGTAAAAGAGGACTGATACTCTCACTTTCTATGATTTGAACCTCTCCTGTGAGTCCAGTTTTCGATTCCGATGCTTCACTTCAGGTTTACTGCATACCTTGCACCTTCTCATTGACAATGAAACACAGAAATTTCATCGGAATTTAATACAAAAGGCACAATGCCGACTTAAGTAAGAAAGGACTGTCACTCTCTCTTTCTATGATTTGAACCTCTCCTGTGAGTCCAGATTTAGATTCCGATGCTTCACTTCAAGTTAACTGAATACCTTGCACCTTCTTATTGACGATAAAACACAGAAATTGCATCCAAATTTAATACAAAAGGCAGAATGCCGACTTAAGTACAAGACGACTGACACTCTCCCTTTCTATGATTTGAACCTCTCCTGTGAGTCCAGTTTTAGATTCCGATGCTTCACTTCAGGTTTACTGTATCCCTTGGATTATCTTATCGACGATAAAACACAGAAATTTCATCGGAATTTAATACAAAATGCACAATGGCGACTTAAGTAAAAGGTGACTGTCACTCTCTCTTGCTATGATTTGAACCTCTCTTGTGAGTCCAGTTTTAGATTCCGATGCTTCACTTCAGGTTTACTGTATCCCTTGGAATTTCTTATTGACGATGAAACACAGAAATTGCATCCGTATTTATTACAAAAGGCACAATGCCGACTTAAGTACAAGAGGACTGACACCCTCACCTTCTGTGATTTGAACCTCTCCTGTTAGTCCAGTTTTATATTCCGATGCTTCTCTTCAGGTTTACTGTATACCTTGCACCTTCTTATTGACGATGAATCACAGAAATTGCATCGCAATTAAATTCAAAAGGCACAATGCCAACTTAAGTACAAGAGGACTGACACTCAAACTTACTATTATTTGAACCTCTCCTGTGAGTCCAGTTTTAGCTTCCGATGCTTCATTTCAGGTTTACTGTATACCTTGGACCTTCATATTGACGATGACACACAGGAATTGCATCCGAATTTAATATAAAAGGCACAATGCTGACTTAAGTACATGAGGACTGACACTCTCACTTTCTATGATTTGAACCTCTCTTGTGAGTCCAGTTTTAGATTCCAATGCTTCACTTCAGGTTTACCGTATCCCTTGGACCTTCTAATTGACGATGAAACACATACATTGCATCAGAATTTAATACAAAAGGCACAATGCCGACTAAAGTAAAACAGGACTGACAGTCTCACTTTCTATAATTTGAGCCCCTCCTGCGAGTCCAGTTTTAGATTCCGATGCTTCACTTCAGGTTTACTGTATACCTTGCACATTCTTATTGACGATGAAACACAGAAATTGCATCCGAATTTAATACAAAAGGCACAATGCCGACTGAAGTTCAAGTGGACTGACCCTCTCAATTTGTATGATTTGAACCTCTCCTGTGAGTCCAGTTTTAGATTCTGGTGCATCAATTCATTTTTACTGTATACCTCGCACCTTCTTATTGACGATGAAACACAGAAATTGCATCCGAATTTAATACAAAAGGCACAATGCCGACTTAAGTACAAGAGGACTGACACTCTCACTTTCTATGATTTGAACCACTCCTGTGAGTCCAGTTTTAGATTGCCGTGCTTCACTTCAGGTTTACTGTATACCTTGCCCCTTCTTGTTGACGATGAAACACAGAAATTGCATCCGAATTTAATACAAAAGGCACAATGCCGACTTAAGTACAAAAGGACTGTCACTCTCTCTTACTATGATTTGAACCTCTCCTGTGAGTCCAGTTTTAGATTCCGATGCTTCACTTCAGGTTTACTGTATACCTTGCACCTTCTTATTGACGATGAAACACAGAAATTTCATCGGAATTTAGTACAAAAGGCACAATGGCGACTTAAGTACAAGAGGACTGTCACTCTCTCTTTCTATGATTTGAACCTCTCCTGTAAACCCAGTTTTAGATTCAGATGCTTCACTTCAGGTTTACTGTATACCTTGCACCTTCTTATTGACGATGAAACACAGAAGTTGCATCCGATTTTAATACAAAAGTCACAATGCCGACTTAAGTACAAGACGACTGACACTATCCCTTTCTATGATTTGAACCTCTCCTGTGAGTCCAGTTTTAGATTCCGATGCTTCACTTTAGGTTTACTGTATCCCTTGGACCATCTTACGACGATAAAACACAGAAATTTCATCGGAATTTAATACAAAAGGCACAATGCCGACTTAAGTAAAAGAGGACTGTCACTCTCTCTTTCTATGATTTGAACCTCTCTGTGAGTCAAGTTTTAGATTGCGATGCTTCACTTCAGGTTTACTGTATACCTTGCACATTCTTATTGACGAAGAAACACAGAAATTGCATCCGACTTTAACACAAAAGGCACAAAGCCGACTTAAGTAAAAGAGGACTGACACTCTCACTTTCTATGATTTGAACCTCTCCTGTGAGTCCAGTTTTAGATTCCGATGCTTCACTTCAGGTTTACTGTATACCTTGCACCTTCTCATTGACGATGAAACACAGAAATTTCATCGGAATTTAATACAAAAGGCACAATGCCGACTTAAGTAAGAAAGGACTGTCACTCTCTCTTTCTATGATTTGAACCTCTCCTGTGAGTCCAGATTTAGATTTCGATGCTTCACTTCAAGTTTACTGTATACCTTGCACCTTCTTATTGACGATGAAACACAGAAATTGCATCCGAATTTAATACAAAAAGCACAATGCCGACTTAAGTACAAGACGACTGACACTCTCCCTTTCTATGATTTGAACCTCTCCTCTGAGTCCAGTTTTAGATTCCGATGCTTCACTTCAGGTTTACTGTATCCCTTGGATTATCTTATCGACGATAAAACACAGAAATTTCATCGGAATTTAATACAAAAGGCACAATCCCAACTTAAGTAAAAGAGGACTGACACTCTCTCTTTCTATGATTTGTACCTCTCCTGTGAGTCCAGTTTTAGATTCCGATGTTTCACTTCAGGTTTACTCTATACCTTGCACCTTCTTATTGACGATGAAATACAGAAATTGCATCCGAATTTAATACAATAGGCACAATGCCGACTTAAGTACAGGGCGACTGACACTCTCCCTTTCTATGATTTGAACCTCTCCTGTGAGTCCTGTTTTAGTTTCCGATGCTTCACTTTAGGTTAACTGTATCCCTTGGACCATCTTATCGACGAAAAAACACAGAAATTTCATCGGAATTTAATACAAAATGCACAATGGCGACTTAAGTAAAAGGTGACTGTCACTCTCTCTAGCTATGATTTGAAACTCTCTTCTGAGTCCAGTTTTAGATTTGATGAAACACAAAAATTGCATCGGAATTAAATTCAATAGGCACAATGCCGACTGAAGTACAAGGGGACTGACATTCTAACTTTCTATGATTTGAACCTCTCCTGTGAGTCCAGTTTTAGAGTCCGATTCTTCACTTCAGGTTTACTGTATCCCTTGGACGCTCTTATTGACGATGAAATACAGAAATTGCATCCGAAATTAATTCAAAAGGCACCACGCCGACTCTAGTACAAGAGGACTGACACTCTAATTTTCTATGATTTGATCCTCTCCTGTGACGCCAGTTTTAGATTCCGATGCTTCAATTCAGGTTTACTGTATACCTTGCACCTTCTTATTGACAATGAAACACAGAAATTGCATCGGAATTAAATTCAAAAGACACAACGCCGACTTAAGTACAAGAGGACTGACACTCTAACTATCTATGATTAGAACCTCTCCTGTGAGTCCAGTATTAGATTCCGATGCTTCACATCAGGTTAACTCTATCCCTTGGATCTTCTTAGTGAAGATGAAACACAGAAATAGCTTCCGAATTTAATACAATAGGCACAACGCCGACTTAAGTATAAGAGGACTGACACTCTCTCTTTCTATGATTTGAATCTCTCCTGTGAGTCCAGTTTTATATTCCGATGCTTCTCTTCAGGTTTACTGTATACCTTGCACCTTCTTATTGACGATGAATCACAGAAATTGCATCGTAATTAAATTCAAAAGGCACAATGCCAACTTAAGTACAAGAGGACTGACACTCAAACTTACTATTATTTCAACCTCTCCTGTGAGTCCAGCTTTAGCTTCCGATGCTTCATTTCAGGTTTACTGTATACCTTGGACCTTCATATTGACGATGACACACAGGAATTGCATCCGAATTTAATATAAAAGGCACAATGCCGACTAAAGTAAAACAGGACTGACACTCTCACTTCCTATAATTTGAGCCCCTCCTGCGAGTCCAGTTTTAGATTCCGATGCTTCACTTCAGGTTTACCGTATCCCTTGGACCTTCTAATTGACGATGAAACACAGAAATTGCATCAGAATTTAATACAAAAGGCACAATGCCGACTAAAGTAAAACAGGACTGACAGTCTCACTTTCTAAAATTTGAGCCCCTCCTGCGAGTCCAGTTTTAGATTCCGATGCTTCACTTCAGGTTTACTGTATACCTTGCACATTCTTATTGACGATGAAACACAGAAATTGCATCCGAATTTAATACAAAAGGCACAATGCCGACTGAAGTTCAAGTGGACTGACCCTCTCAATTTGTATGATTTGAACCTCTCCTGTGAGTCCAGTTTTAGATTCTGGTGCATCAATTCATTTTTACTGTATACCTCGCACCTTCTTATTGACGATGAAACACAGAAATTGCATCCGAATTTAATACAAAAGGCACAATGCCGACTTAAGTACAAGAGGACTGACACTCTCACTTTCTATGATTTGAACCACTCCTGTGAGTCCAGTTTTAGATTGCCGTGCTTCACTTCAGGTTTACTGTATACCTTGCCCCTTCTTGTTGACGATGAAACACAGAAATTGCATCCGAATTTAATACAAAAGGCACAATGCCGACTTAAGTACAAAAGGACTGTCACTCTCTCTTACTATGATTTGAACCTCTCCTGTGAGTCCAGTTTTAGATTCCGATGCTTCACTTCAGGTTTACTGTATACCTTGCACCTTCTTATTGACGATGAAACACAGAAATTTCATCGGAATTTAGTACAAAAGGCACAATGGCGACTTAAGTACAAGAGGACTGTCACTCTCTCTTTCTATGATTTGAACCTCTCCTGTAAACCCAGTTTTAGATTCAGATGCTTCACTTCAGGTTTACTGTATACCTTGCACCTTCTTATTGACGATGAAACACAGAAGTTGCATCCGATTTTAATACAAAAGTCACAATGCCGACTTAAGTACAAGACGACTGACACTATCCCTTTCTATGATTTGAACCTCTCCTGTGAGTCCAGTTTTAGATTCCGATGCTTCACTTTAGGTTTACTGTATCCCTTGGACCATCTTACGACGATAAAACACAGAAATTTCATCGGAATTTAATACAAAAGGCACAATGCCGACTTAAGTAAAAGAGGACTGTCACTCTCTCTTTCTATGATTTGAACCTCTCTGTGAGTCAAGTTTTAGATTGCGATGCTTCACTTCAGGTTTACTGTATACCTTGCACATTCTTATTGACGAAGAAACACAGAAATTGCATCCGAATTTAACACAAAAGGCACAAAGCCGACTTAAGTAAAAGAGGACTGACACTCTCACTTTCTATGATTTGAACCTCTCCTGTGAGTCCAGTTTTAGATTCCGATGCTTCACTTCAGGTTTACTGTATACCTTGCACCTTCTCATTGACGATGAAACACAGAAATTTCATCGGAATTTAATACAAAAGGCACAATGCCGACTTAAGTAAGAAAGAACTGTCACTCTCTCTTTCTATGATTTGAACCTCTCCTGTGAGTCCAGATTTAGATTCCGATGCTTCACTTCAAGTTTACTGTATACCTTGCACCTTCTTATTGACGATGAAACACAGAAATTGCATCCGAATTTAATACAAAAAGCACAATGCCGACTTAAGTACAAGACGACTGACACTCTCCCTTTCTATGATTTGAACCTCTCCTCTGAGTCCAGTTTTAGATTCCGATGCTTCACTTCAGGTTTACTGTATCCCTTGGATTATCTTATCGACGATAAAACACAGAAATTTCATCGGAATTTAATACAAAAGGCACAATCCCAACTTAAGTAAAAGATTACTGACACTCTCTCTTTCTATGATTTGTACCTCTCCTGTGAGTCCAGTTTTAGATTCCGATGTTTCACTTCAGGTTTACTCTATACCTTGCACCTTCTTATTGACGATGAAATACAGAAATTGCATCCGAATTTAATACAATAGGCACAATGCCGACTTAAGTACAGGGCGACTGACACTCTCCCTTTCTATGATTTGAACCTCTCCTGTGAGTCCTGTTTTAGTTTCCGATGCTTCACTTTAGGTTAACTGTATCCCTTGGACCATCTTATCGACGAAAAAACACAGAAATTTCATCGGAATTTAATACAAAATGCACAATGGCGACTTAAGTAAAAGGTGACTGTCACTCTCTCTAGCTATGATTTGAAACTCTCTTCTGAGTCCAGTTTTAGATTTGATGAAACACAAAAATTGCATCGGAATTAAATTCAATAGGCACAACGCCGACTGAAGTACAAGGGGACTGACATTCTAACTTTCTATGATTTGAACCTCTCCTGTGAGTCCAGTTTCAGAGTCCGATTCTTCACTTCAGGTTTACTGTATCCCTTGGACGCTCTTATTGACGATGAAATACAGAAATTGCATCCGAAATTAATTCAAAAGGCACCACGCCGACTCTAGTACAAGAGGACTGACACTCTAATTTTCTATGATTTGAACCTCTCCTGTGACTCCAGTTTTAGATTCCGATGCTTCAATTCAGGTTTACTGTATACCTTGCACCTTCTTATTGACGACGAATCACAGAAATTGCATGGGAATTAAATTCAAAAGACACAACGCCGACTTAAGTACAAGAGGACTGACACTCTAACTATCTATGATTAGAACCTCTCCTGTGAGTCCAGTATTAGATTCCGATGCTTCACATCAGGTTAACTCTATCCCTTGGATCTTCTTAGTGAAGATGAAACACAGAAATAGCTTCCGAATTTAATACAATAGGCACAATGCCGACTTAAGTATAAGAGGACTGACACTCTCTCTTTCTATGATTTGAATCTCTCCTGTGAGTCCAGTTTTAGATTCCGATGCTTCACTTCAGGTTCACTGTAACCCTAGGACCTTCTTATTGACGATAAAACACAGAAATTGCATCCGTATTTATTACAAAACGCACATTGCCGACTTAAGTACAAGAGGACTGACACCCTCACTTTCTGTGATTTGAACCTCTCCTGTGAGTCCAGTTTTATATTCCGATGCTTCTCTTCAGGTTTACTCTATACCTTGCACCTTCGTATTGACGATGAATCACAGAAATTGCATCGCAATTAAATTCAAAAGGCACAATGCCAACTTAAGTACAAGAGGACTGACACTCAAACTTACTATTATTTGAACCTCTCCAGTGAGTCCAGTTTTAGCTTCCGATGCTTCATTTCAGGTTTACTGTATACCTTGGACCTTCATATTGACGATAACACACAGGAATTGCATCCGAATTTAATACAAAAGGCACAAAGCTGACTTAAGGACATGAGGACTGACACTCTCACTTTCTATGATTTGAACCTCTCCTGTGAGTCCAGTTTTAGATTCCAATGCTTCACTTCAGGTTTACTGTATCCCTTGGACCTTCTAATTGACGATGAAACACAGAAATTGCATCAGAATTTAATACAAAAGGCACAATGCCGACTAAAGTAAAACAGGACTGACACTCTCACTTCCTATAATTTGAGCCCCTCCTGCGAGTCCAGTTTTAGATTCCGATGCTTCACTTCAGGTTTACTGTATACCTTGGACCTTCATGTTGACGATGAAATACAGAAATTGCATCCGAATTTAAAACAAAAGGCACACTGCTGACTTTAGTACTAGAGGACTGACACTCTCCCTTTCTATGATGTGAACCTCTCCTGTTAGTCCAGTTTTAGATTCCGATGCTAAATTTCAGGTTTACTGTATGCCTTGGACCTTTTTATTGACGATGAAACACAGAAATTGCATCCGAATTTAATACAAAAGGCACAATGCCCCCTTAAGTACAAGAGGACTGACACTCTCCCTTTCTATGATTTGAACCTCTCCTGTTAGTCCAGTTTTAGATTCCGATGCTTCACTTCAGGTTTACTGTATCCCTTGGACCTTCTTATTGACGATGAAACACAGAAATTGCATCGGAATTAAATTCAAAAGGTACAATGCCGACTTAAGTACAAGATGACTGACACTCTCACTTACTATGATTTAACCTCTCCTGTGAGTCCAGTTTTAGATTCCGATGCTTCACTTCAGGTATACTGTATACCTTGCACCTTCTTATTGACGAAGAAACACATAAATTGCATCTGAATTTAATACAAAAGGCACAATGCCGATTTAAGTGCAAGACGACTGACACTCTCCCTTTATATGATTTGAACCTCACCTGTGAGTCCAGTTTTAGATTCCGATGCTTCACTTTAGGTTTCCTGTATCCCTTGGACTATCTTATCGACGATAAAACACAGAAATCTCATCGGAATATAATACAAAAGGCACAATGACGACTTAAGTAAAAGAGGACAGTCACTCTCTCTTACTATGATTTGAACCTCTCTTGTGAGTCCAGTTTCAGATTCCGATGCCTCACTTCTGGTTTACTGTATACCCTGCACCTTCTTATTGACGATGAAACACAGAAATTGCACCCGAATTAATTACAAAAGGCACAATGCCGACTTAAGTACAAGAGGACTGACACTCTCACTTTCTATGATTTGAACCTCTCCTGTAAACCCAGTTTTAGATTCCAATGCTTCACTTCAGGTTTACTGTATACCTTGCACCTTCTTATTGACGATGAAACACAGAAGTTGCATCCGATTTTAATACAAAAGGCACAATGCCGACTTAAGTACAAGACGACTGACACTATCCATTTCCATGATTTGAACCTCTCCTGTGAGTCCAGTTTTAGATTCCGATGCTTCACTTTAGGTTTACTGTATCCCTTGGACCATCTTATCGACGATAAAACACAGAAATTTCATCGGAATTTAATACAAAAGGCACAATGCCGACTTAAGTAAAAGAGGACTGTCACTCTCTCTTTCTATGATTTGAACCTCTCTGTGAGTCCAGTTTTAGATTGTGATGCTTCACTTCAGGTTTACTGTATACTTTGCACATTCTTATTGACGAAGAAACACAGAAATTGCATCCGAATTTAATACAAAAGGCACAATGCCGACTTAAGTAAAAGAGGACTGACACTCACTTTCTATGATTTGAACCTCTCCTGTGAGTCCAGTTTTCGATTCTGATGCTTCACTTCAGGTTTACTGCATACCTTGCACCTTCTCATTGACAATGAAACACAGAAATTTCATCGGAATTTAATACAAAAGGCACAATGCCGACTTAAGTAAGAAAGGACTGTCACTCTCTCTTTCTATGATTTGAACCTCTCCTGTGAGTCCAGTTTTCGATTCCGATGCTTCACTTCAAGTTTACTGTATACCTTGCACCTTCTTATTGACGATAAAACACAGAAATTGCATCCGAATTTAATACAAAAGGCAGAATGCCGACTTAAGTACAAGACGACTGACGCTCTCCCTTTCTATGATTTGAACCTCTCCTGTGAGTCCAGTTTTAGATTCCGATGCTTCACTTCAGGTTTACTGTATCCCTTGGATTATCTTATCGACGATAAAACACAGAAATTTCATCGGAATTTAATACAAAATGCACAATGCCAACTTAAGTACAAGAGGACTGACACTCAAACTTACTATTATTTGAACCTCTCCTGTGAGTCCAGTTTTAGCTTCCGATGCTTCATTTCAGGTTTACTGTATACCTTGGACCTTCATATTGACGATGACACACAGGAATTGCATCCGAATTTAATACAAAAGGCACAATGCTGACTTAAGTACATGAGAACTGACACTCTCACTTTCTATGATTTGAACCTCTCTTGTGAGTCCAGTTTTAGATTCCAATGCTTCACTTCAGGTTTACCGTATCCCTTGGACCTTCTAATTGACGATGAAACACAGAAATTGCATCAGAATTTAATACAAAAGGCACAATGCCGACTAAAGTAAAACAGGACTGACACTCTCACTTTCTATAATTTGAGCCCCTCCTGCGAGTCCAGTTTTAGATTCCGATGCTTCACTTCAGGTTTACTGTATACCTTGCACATTCTTATTGACGATGAAACACAGAAATTGCATCCGAATTTAATACAAAAGGCACAATGCCGACTGAAGTACAAGTGGTCTGAGCCTCTCAATTTCTATGATTTGAACCTCTCCTGTGAGTCCAGTTTTAGATTCTGGTGCATCAATTCATTTTTACTGTATACCTCGCACCTTCTTATTGACGATGAAACACAGAAATTGCATCCGAATTTAATACAAAAGGCACAATGCCGACTTAAGTACAAGTGGACTGACACTCTCACTTTCTATGATTTGAACCACTCCTGTGAGTCCAGTTTTAGATTCCCGTGCTTCACTACAGGTTTACTGTATACCTTGCCCATTCTTGTTGACGATGAAACACAGAAATTGCATCCGAATTTAATACAAAAGGCACTATGCCGACTTAAGTACAAAAGGACTGTCACTCTCTCTTACTATGATTTGAACCTCTCCTGTGAGTCCAGTTTTAGATTCCGATGCTTCACTACAGGTTTACTGTATACCTTGCACCTTCTTATTGAAGATGAAACACAGAAATTTCATCGGAATTTAGTACAAAAGGCACAATGGCGACTTAAGTACAAGAGGATTGTCACTCTCTCTTTCTATGATTTGAACCTCTCCTGTAAACCCAGTTTTAGATTCCGATGCTTCACTTCAGGTTTACTGTATACCTTGCACCTTCTTATTGACGATGAAACACAGAAGTTGCATCCGATTTTAATACAAAAGGCACAATGCCGACTTAAGTACAAGACGACTGACACTATCCCTTTCTATGATTTGAACCCTCCTGTGAGTCCAGTTGTAGATTCCGATGCTTCACTTTAGGTTTACTGTATCCCTTGGACCATCTTACGACGATAAAACACAGAAATTTCATCGGAATTTAATACAAAAGGCACAATGCCGACTTAAGTAAAAGAGGACTGTCACTCTCACTTTCTATGATTTGAACCTCTCCTGTGAGTCCAGTTTTAGATTCCGATGCTTCACTTCAGGTTAACTGTATACCTTGCACATTCTTATTGACGAAGAAACACAGAAATTGCATCCGAATTTAACACAAAAGGCACAAAGCCGACTTAAGTAAAAGAGGACTGACACTCTCACTTTCTATGATTTGAACCTCTCCTGTGAGTCCAGTTTTAGATTCCGATGCTTCACTTCAGGTTTACTGTGTACCTTGCGCCTTCTCATTGACGATGAAACACAGAAATTTCATCGGAATTTAATACAAAAGGCACAATGCCGACTTAAGTAAGAAAGGACTGTCACTCTCTCTTTCTATGATTTGAACCTCTCCTGTGAGTCCAGTTTTAGATTCCGATGCTTCACTTCAAGTTTACTGTATACCTTGCACATTCTTATTGACGATGAAACACAGAAATTGCATCCGAATTTAATACAAAAAGCACAATGCCGACTTAAGTACAAGACGACTGACACTCTCCCTTTCTATGATTTGAACCTCTCCTCTGAGTCCAGTTTTAGATTCCGATGCTTCACTTCAGGTTTACTGTATCCCTTGGATTATCTTATTGACGATAAAACACAGAAATTTCATCGGAATTTAATACAAAAGGCACAACCCCAACTTAAGTAAAAGAGGACTGACACTCTCTCTTTCTATGATTTGTACCTCTCCTGTGAGTCCAGTTTTAGATTCCGATGTTTCACTTCAGGTTTACTCTATACCTTGCACCTTCTTATTGACGATGAAATACAGAAATTGCATCCGAATTTAATACAATAGGCACAATGCCGACTTAAGTACAGGGCGACTGACACTCTCCCTTTCTATGATTTGAACCTCTCCTGTGAGTCCAGTTTTAGAGTCCGATTCTTCACTTCAGGTTTACTGTATCCCTTGGACGCTCTTATTGACGATGAAATACAGAAATTGCATCCGAAATTAATTCAAAAGGCACCACGCCGACTCTAGTACAAGAGGACTGACACTCAAATTTTCTATGATTTGAACCTCTCCTGTGACTCCAGTTTTAGATTCCGATGCTTCAATTCAGGTTTACTGTATACCTTCCACCTTCTTATTGACGATGAAACACAGAAATTGCATCGGAATTGAATTCAAAAGACACAACGCCGACTTAAGTACAAGAGGACTGACACTCTAACTATCTATGATTAGAACCTCTCCTGTGAGTCCAGTATTAGATTCCGATGCTTCACATCAGGTTAACTCTATCCCTTGGATCTTCTTATTGAAGATGAAACACAGAAATAGCTTCCGAATTTAATACAATAGGCACAATGCCGACTTAAGTATAAGAGGACTGACACTCTCTCTTTCTATGATTTGAATCTCTCCTGTGAGTCCAGTTTTAGATTCCGATGCTTCACTTCAGGTTCACTGTAACCCTAGGACCTTCTTATTGACGATAAAACACAGAAATTGCATCCGTATTTATTACAAAACGCACAATGCCGACTTAAGTACAAGAGGACTGACACCCTCACTTTCTGTGATTTGAACCTCTCCTGTGAGTCCAGTTTTATATTCCGATGCTTCTCTTCAGGTTTACTGTATACCTTGCACCTTCTTATTGACGATGAATCACAGAAATTGCATCGCAATTAAATTCAAATGGCACAATGCCAACTTAAGTACAAGAGGACTGACACTCAAACTTACTATTATTTGAACCTCTCCTGTGAGTCCAGTTTTAGCTTCCAATGCTTCATTTCAGGATTACTGTATACCTTGGACCTTCATATTGACGATAACACACAGGAATTGCATCCGAATTTAATACAAAAGGCACAATGCTGACTTAAGGACATGAGGACTGACACTCTCACTTTCTATGATTTGAACCTCTCCTGTGAGTCCAGTTTTAGATTCCAATGCTTCACTTCAGGTTTACTGTATCCCTTGGACCTTCTAATTGACGATGAAACACAGAAATTCCATCAGAATTTAATACAAAAGGCACAATGCCGACTAAAGTAAAACAGGACTGACACTCTCACTTCCTATAATTTGAGCCCCTCCTGCGAGTCCAGTTTTAGATTCCGATGCTTCACTTCAGGTATACTGTATACCTTGCACCTTCTTATTGACGAAGAAACACATAAATTGCATCTGAATTTAATACAAAAGGCACAATGCCGATTTAAGTGCAAGACGACTGACACTCTCCCTTTATATGATTTGAACCTCACCTGTGAGTCCAGTTTTAGATTCCGATGCTTCACTTTAGGTTTCCTGTATCCCTTGGACTATCTTATCGACGATAAAACACAGAAATCTCATCGGAATATAATACAAAAGGCACAATGACGACTTAAGTAAAAGAGGACAGTCACTCTCTCTTACTATGATTTGAACCTCTCTTGTGAGTCCAGTTTCAGATTCCGATGCCTCACTTCTGGTTTACTGTATACCCTGCACCTTCTTATTGACGATGAAACACAGAAATTGCACCCGAATTAATTACAAAAGGCACAATGCCGACTTAAGTACAAGAGGACTGACACTCTCACTTTCTATGATTTGAACCTCTCCTGTAAACCCAGTTTTAGATTCCAATGCTTCACTTCAGGTTTACTGTATACCTTGCACCTTCTTATTGACGATGAAACACAGAAGTTGCATCCGATTTTAATACAAAAGGCACAATGCCGACTTAAGTACAAGACGACTGACACTATCCATTTCCATGATTTGAACCTCTCCTGTGAGTCCAGTTTTAGATTCCGATGCTTCACTTTAGGTTTACTGTATCCCTTGGACCATCTTATCGACGATAAAACACAGAAATTTCATCGGAATTTAATACAAAAGGCACAATGCCGACTTAAGTAAAAGAGGACTGTCACTCTCTCTTTCTATGATTTGAACCTCTCTGTGAGTCCAGTTTTAGATTGTGATGCTTCACTTCAGGTTTACTGTATACCTTGCACATTCTTATTGACGAAGAAACACAGAAATTGCATCCGAATTTAATACAAAAGGCACAATGCCGACTTAAGTAAAAGAGGACTGACACTCACTTTCTATGATTTGAACCTCTCCTGTGAGTCCAGTTTTCGATTCTGATGCTTCACTTCAGGTTTACTGCATACCTTGCACCTTCTCATTGACAATGAAACACAGAAATTTCATCGGAATTTAATACAAAAGGCACAATGCCGACTTAAGTAAGAAAGGACTGTCACTCTCTCTTTCTATGATTTGAACCTCTCCTGTGAGTCCAGTTTTCGATTCCGATGCTTCACTTCAAGTTTACTGTATACCTTGCACCTTCTTATTGACGATAAAACACAGAAATTGCATCCGAATTTAATACAAAAGGCAGAATGCCGACTTAAGTACAAGACGACTGACACTCTCCCTTTCTATGATTTGAACCTCTCCTGTGAGTCCAGTTTTAGATTCCGATGCTTCACTTCAGGTTTACTGTATCCCTTGGATTATCTTATCGACGATAAAACACAGAAATTTCATCGGAATTTAATACAAAATGCACAATGCCAACTTAAGTACAAGAGGACTGACACTCAAAACTTACTATTATTTGAACCTCTCCTGTGAGTCCAGTTTTAGCTTCCGATGCTTCATTTCAGGTTTACTGTATACCTTGGACCTTCATATTGACGATGACACACAGGAATTGCATCCGAATTTAATACAAAAGGCACAATGCTGACTTAAGTACATGAGAACTGACACTCTCACTTTCTATGATTTGAACCTCTCTTGTGAGTCCAGTTTTAGATTCCAATGCTTCACTTCAGGTTTACCGTATCCCTTGGACCTTCTAATTGACGATGAAACACAGAAATTGCATCAGAATTTAATACAAAAGGCACAATGCCGACTAAAGTAAAACAGGACTGACACTCTCACTTTCTATAATTTGAGCCCCTCCTGCGAGTCCAGTTTTAGATTCCGATGCTTCACTTCAGGTTTACTGTATACCTTGCACATTCTTATTGACGATGAAACACAGAAATTGCATCCGAATTTAATACAAAAGGCACAATGCCGACTTAAGTACAAGTGGACTGACACTCTCACTTTCTATGATTTGAACCACTCCTGTGAGTCCAGTTTTAGATTCCCGTGCTTCACTACAGGTTTACTGTATACCTTGCCCCTTCTTGTTGACGATGAAACACAGAAATTGCATCCGAATTTAATACAAAAGGCACAATGCCGACTTAAGTACAAAAGGACTGTCACTCTCTCTTACTATGATTTGAACCTCTCCTGTGAGTCCAGTTTTAGATTCCGATGCTTCACTACAGGTTTACTGTATACCTTGCACCTTCTTATTGAAGATGAAACACAGAAATTTCATCGGAATTTAGTACAAAAGGCACAATGGCGACTTAAGTACAAGAGGATTGTCACTCTCTCTTTCTATGATTTGAACCTCTCCTGTAAACCCAGTTTTAGATTCCGATGCTTCACTTCAGGTTTACTGTATACCTTGCACCTTCTTATTGACGATGAAACACAGAAGTTGCATCCGATTTTAATACAAAAGGCACAATGCCGACTTAAGTACAAGACGACTGACACTATCCCTTTCTATGATTTGAAACCCTCCTGTGAGTCCAGTTGTAGATTCCGATGCTTCACTTTAGGTTTACTGTATCCCTTGGACCATCTTACGACGATAAAACACAGAAATTTCATCGGAATTTAATACAAAAGGCACAATGCCGACTTAAGTAAAAGAGGACTGTCACTCTCTCTTTCTATGATTTGAACATCTCTGTGAGTCAAGTTTTAGATTGCGATGCTTCACTTCAGGTTAACTGTATACCTTGCACATTCTTATTGACGAAGAAACACAGAAATTGCATCCGAATTTAACACAAAAGGCACAAAGCCGACTTAAGTAAAAGAGGACTGACACTCTCACTTTCTATGATTTGAACCTCTCCTGTGAGTCCAGTTTTAGATTCCGATGCTTCACTTCAGGTTTACTGTGTACCTTGCGCCTTCTCATTGACGATGAAACACAGAAATTTCATCGGACTTTAATACAAAAGGCACAATGCCGACTTAAGTAAGAAAGGACTGTCACTCTCTCTTTCTATGATTTGAACCTCTCCTGTGAGTCCAGTTTTAGATTCCGATGCTTCACTTCAAGTTTACTGTATACCTTGCACCTTCTTATTGACGATGAAACACAGAAATTGCATCCGAATTTAATACAAAAAGCACAATGCCGACTTAAGTACAAGACGACTGACACTCTCCCTTTCTATGATTTGAACCTCTCCTCTGAGTCCAGTTTTAGATTCCGATGCTTCACTTCAGGTTTACTGTATCCCTTGGATTATCTTATTGACGATAAAACACAGAAATTTCATCGGAATTTAATACAAAAGGCACAACCCCAACTTAAGTAAAAGAGGACTGACACTCTCTCTTTCTATGATTTGTACCTCTCCTGTGAGTCCAGTTTTAGATTCCGATGTTTCACTTCAGGTTTACTCTATACCTTGCACCTTCTTATTGACGATGAAATACAGAATTGCATCCGAATTTAATACAATAGGCACAATGCCGACTTAAGTACAGGGCGACTGACACTCTCCCTTTCTATGATTTGAACCTCTCCTGTGAGTCCTGTTTTAGTTTCCGATGCTTCACTTTAGGTTAACTGTATCCCTTGGACCATCTTATCGACGAAAAAACACAGAAATTTCATCGGAATTTAATACAAAATGCACAATGGCGACTTAAGTAAAAGGTGACTGTCACTCTCTCTTCCTATGATTTGAAACTCTCTTCTGAGTCCAGTTTTAGATTTGATGAAACACAAAAATTGCATCGGAATTAAATTCAATAGGCACAATGCCGACTGAAGTACAAGGGGACTGACATTCTAACTTTCTATGATTTGAACCTCTCCTGTGAGTCCAGTTTTAGAGTCCGATTCTTCACTTCAGGTTTACTGTATCCCTTGGACGCTCTTATTGACGATGAAATACAGAAATTGCATCCGAAATTAATTCAAAAGGCACCGCGCCGACTCTAGTACAAGAGGACTGACACTCTAATTTTCTATGATTTGAACCTCTCCTGTGACTCCAGTTTTAGATTCCGATGCTTCAATTCAGGTTTACTGTATACCTTCCACCTTCTTATTGACGATGATACACAGAAATTGCATCGGAATTGAATTCAAAAGACACAACGCCGACTTAAGTACAAGAGGACTGACACTCTAACTATCTATGATTAGAACCTCTCCTGTGAGTCCAGTATTAGATTCCGATGCTTCACATCAGGTTAACTCTATCCCTTGGATCTTCTTATTGAAGATGAAACACAGAAATAGCTTCCGAATTTAATACAATAGGCACAATGCCGACTTAAGTATAAGAGGACTGACACTCTCTCTTTCTATGATTTGAATCTCTCCTGTGAGTCCAGTTTTAGATTCCGATGCTTCACTTCAGGTTCACTGTAACCCTAGGACCTTCTTATTGACGATAAAACACAGAAATTGCATCCGTATTTATTACAAAACGCACAATGCCGACTTAAGTACAAGAGGACTGACACCCTCACTTTCTGTGATTTGAACCTCTCCTGTGAGTCCAGTTTTATATTCCGATGCTTCTCTTCAGGTTTACTGTATACCTTGCACCTTCTTATTGACGATGAATCACAGAAATTGCATCGCAATTAAATTCAAATGGCACAATGCCAACTTAAGTACAAGAGGACTGACACTCAAACTTACTATTATTTGAACCTCTCCTGTGAGTCCAGTTTTAGCTTCCAATGCTTCATTTCAGGATTACTGTATACCTTGGACCTTCATATTGACGATAACACACAGGAATTGCATCCGAATTTAATACAAAAGGCACAATGCTGACTTAAGGACATGAGGACTGACACTCTCACTTTCTATGATTTGAACCTCTCCTGTGAGTCCAGTTTTAGATTCCAATGCTTCACTTCAGGTTTACTGTATCCCTTGGACCTTCTAATTGACGATGAAACACAGAAATTCCATCAGAATTTAATACAAAAGGCACAATGCCGACTAAAGTAAAACAGGACTGACACTCTCACTTCCTATAATTTGAGCCCCTCCTGCGAGTCCAGTTTTAGATTCCGATGCTTCACTTCAGGTTTACTGTATACCTTGCACATTCTTATTGACGATGAAACACAGAAATTGCATCCGAATTTAATACAAAAGGCACAATGCCGACTTAAGTACAAGAGGACTGTCACTCTCTCTTTCTATGATTTGAACCTCTCCTGTAAACGCAGTTTTAGATTCCGATGCTTCACTTCAGCTTTACTGTATTCCTTGCACCTTCATATTGACGATGAAACTCAGAAATTGCATCGGAATTTAATACAAAATGCACAATGCCGACTTGAGTACAAGAGGACTAACACTCTAACTATCTATGATTTGAACCTCTCCTGTGAGTCCAGTTTTAGATTCCGATGTTTCACTTCAGGTTTACTCTATACCTTGCACCTTCTTATTGACGATGAAATACAGAAATTGCATCCGAATTTAATACAATAGGCACAATGCCGACTTAAGTACAGGACGACTGACACTCCTTTTTCTATGATTTGAACCCCTCCTGTGAGTCCTGTTTTAGATTCCGATGCTTCACTTTAGGTTAACTGTATCCCTTGGACCATCTTATCGACGAAAAAACACAGAAATTTCATCGGAATTTAATACAAAAGGCACAATGGCGACTTAAGTAAAAGGTAACTGTCACTCTCTCTTGCTATGATTTGAACCTCTCTTCTGACTCCAGTTTTAGATTCCGATGCTTCACTTCAGGTTTACTGTATCCCTTGGAATTTCTTATTGACGATGAACCACAGAAATTGCTTCCGTATGTATTACAAAAGGCACAATGCCGACTTAAGTACAAGAGGACTGACACCGTCACTTTCTGTGATTTGAACCTCTCCTGTGAGTCCAGTTTTATATTCCGATGCTTCTCTTCAGGTTTACTGTATACCTTGCACCTTCTTATTGACGATGAATCACAGAAATTGCATCGGAATTAAAGTCAAAAGACACAATGCCAACTTAAGTACAAGAGGACTGACACTCAACTTCCTATTATTTGAACCTCTCCTGTGAGTCCAGTTTTAGCTTCTGATGCTTCATTTCAGGTTTACTGTATACCTTGGACCTTCATATTGACGATGACACACAGGAATTGCATCCGAATTTAATTCAAAAGGCACAATGCTGACTTAAGTACATGAGGACTGACACTCTCACCTTCTATGATTTGAACCTCTCCTGTGAGTCCAGTTTTAGACTCCAATGCTTCACTTCAGGTTTACTGTATCCCTTGGACCTTCTAATTGACGATGAAACACAGAAATTGTATCAGAATTTAATACAAAAAGCACAATGCCGACTTAAGTAAAACAGGACTGACACTCTCACTTTCAATGATTTGAACCTCTCCTGTGACTCCAGTTTTAGATTCCGATGCTTCACTTCAGGTTTACTGTATACTTTGCACCTTCATATTGACGATGAAACTCAGAAATTGCATCGGAATTTAATACAAAATGCACAATGCCGACTTGAGTACAAGAGGACTAACACTCTCACTTTCTATGATTTGAACCACTCCTGTGAGTCCAGTATCAGATTCCCGTGCTTCACTTCAGGTTTACTGTATATATTGCCCCTTCTTATTGACGATCAAATACAGACATTGCATCCGAATTTAATACAAAAGGCACAATGCCGACTTTAGTACAAGTGGACTGACACTCTCACTTTCTATAATTTGAGCCCCTCCTGCGAGTCCAGTTTTAGATTCCGATGCTTCACTTCAGGTTTACTGTATACCTTGCACATTCTTATTGACGATGAAACACAGAAATTGCATCCGAATTTAATACAAAAGGCGCATAGCCGACTTAAGTACAAGTGGACTGACCCTCTCAATTTCTATGATTTGAACCTCTCCTGTGAGTCCAGTTTTAGATTCTAGTGCATCAATTCAGTTTTACTGTATACCTTGCACCTTCTTATTGACGATGAAACACTGAAATTGCACCCGAATTTAATACAAAAGGCACAATGCCGACTTAAGTACAAGAGAACTGACACTCTCACTTTCTATGATTTGAACCACTCCTGTGAGTCCAGTATCAGATTCCCGTGCTTCACTTCAGGTTTACTGTATATATTGCCCCTCCTTATTGACGATGAAACACAGAGATTGCATCCGAATTTAATACAAAAGGCACAATGCCGACTTAAGTACAAGAGGACTGTCACTCTCTCTTACTATGATTTGAACCTCTCCTGTGAGTCCAGTTTTAGATTCCGATGCTTCACTTCAGGTTTACTGTATACCTTGCACCTTCTTATTGACGATGAAACACAGAAATTGCAGCGGAATTTAATACAAAAGACACAATGCGGACTTAAGTACAAGAGGACTGACACTCTAACTCTCTATGATTTGAACCTCTCCTGTGAGTCCAGTTTTAGATTCCTATGCTTCACTTCAGGTTTACTGTATACCTTGCACCTTCTTATTGACGATGAAACACAGAAATTGCATCGGAATTAAATTCAAAAGCACAATGCCGACTTAAGTACAAGGGGCTTGACACTCTAACTATCTATGATTAGAACCTCTCCTGTGAGTCCAGTATTAGATTCCGATGCTTCACATCAGGTTAACTCTATCCCTTGGATCTTCTTATTGAAGATGAAACACAGAAATAGCTTCCGAATTTAATACAATAGGCACAATGCCGACTTAAGTATAAGAGGACTGACACTCTCTCTTTCTATGATTTGAACCTCACCTGTGAGTCCAGTTTTAGATCCCGATGCTTCACTTCAGGTTCACTGTACACTAGGACCTTCTTATTGACGATAAAACACAGAAATTTCATCGGAATTTAATAAAAAAGGCACCATGCCGACTTAAGTAAAAGAGGACTGTCACTCTCTCTTTCTATGATTTGAACCTCTCCTGAGATTCCAGTTTCGGATTCCGATGCTTCACTTCAGGTTTACTGTATACCTTGCACCTTCTTATTGACGATGAAACACAGAAATTTCATCGGAATTTAATACAAAAGGCACAATGCCGCCCTAAGTAAAATAGGACTGACACTCTAACGTTCTATGATTTGAACCTCTCCTGTGAGTCCAGTTTTAGATTCCGATGCTTCACTTCAGGTTTATTGTATCCCTTGGACCTTCTTATTGACGATGACACACAGAAATTGCAGCGGAATTTAATACAAAAGACACAATGCCGACTTAAGTACAAGAGGTCGGCCACTCTCACTTTCAATGATTTTAACCGCTCCTGTGATTCCAGTTTTAGATTCCGATGCTTCACTTCAGGTTTACTGTACACCTTGCACCGTCCTATTGACGATGAAACACAAAAATTGCATCGGAATTAAATTCAAGAGGCACAATGCCGACTGAAGTACAAGATGACTGTCACTATCTCTTTCTATGCTTTGAACATCTCCTGTGAGTCCAGTTTTACATTCCGATGCTTCACTTCAGGTTGACTGTATACCTTGCACCTTCTTGTTTACGATGAAACACAGAAATTGCATCGGAATTTATTACAAAAGGCACAATGCCACTTCAGTACAAGAGGACTGCCACTCTCACTCTCTATGATTTGAACCTCTCCTGTGATTCCAGTTTTAGATTCCGATGCTTCACCTCAGGTTTACTGTATACCTTGCACCGTCCTATTGACGATGAAACACAAAAATTGCATCGGAATTAAATTCAATAGGCACAATGCCGACTGAAGTACAAGAGGACTGACATTCTAACTTTCTATGATTTGAACCTCTCCTGTGAGTCCAGTTTTAGAGTCCGATTCTTCACTTCAGATTTACTGTATCCCTTGGACGCTCTTATTGACGATGAAATACAGAAATTGCATCCGAAATTAATTCAAAAGGCACCTCGCCGACTCCAGTACAAGAGGACTGACACTCTAATTTTCTATGATTTGAACCTCTCCTGTGACTCCAGTTTTAGATTCCGATGCTTCAATTCAGGTTTACTGTATACCTTGCACCTTCTTATTTATGATGAAACACAGAAATTGCATCGGAATTTAATACAATAGGCACAATGCCACTTAAGTACAAGAGGACTGCAACTCTCACTTTCTATGATTTGAACCCCTCCTGTGATTCCAGTTTTAGATTCCGATGCTTCACTTCAGGCTTACTGTATACATTACACCGTCCTATTGACGATGAAACACAAAAATTCATCGGAATTAAATTCAAAAGGCACAATGCCGACTTAAGTACAAGAGGACTGACACTCTGACTTTCTATGATTTGAACCTCTCCTGTGAGTCCAGTTTTAGATTCCGATGCTTCATTTCACGTTAACTGTATCCCTTGGACCCTCTTATTGACGATGACACACAGAAATTGCATCCGAATTTAATACAAAAGGCACAATGCCGACTTAAGTACATGAGGACTGACACTCTCACTTTCTATGATTTGAACCTCTCCTGTGAGTCCAGTTTTAGATTCCGATGCTTCACTTCAGGTTTATTGTATCCCTTGGACCTTCTTATTGACGATGACACACAGAAATTGCATCCGAATTTAATACAAAAGGCACAATGCCGACTTAAGTAAAAGAGGACTGACACTCTCACTTTCTATGATTTGAACCCCTCCTGTGAGTCCAGTTTTAGATCCGATGCTTTACTTCAGGTTTACTGTATACCTAGCACCTTCTTATTGACGATGAAACGCAGAAATTGCATCGGAATTTAATACCAAAGGCATAATGCCGACTTAAGTACAAGAGCACAAACACTCTCCCTTTCTATGATTTGAACCTCTCCTGTGAGTCCAGATTTAGTTTCCGATGCTTCACTTCAGGTTTACTGTATACCTTGCACCTTCTTAGTGACGATGAAACACAGAAATTGCATCAGAATTTAATACAAACGGCACAATGCCGACTTAAGTAAAAGCGGAGTAACACTCTCTCTTTCTATGATTTGAACCTCTCCTCTGTTTCCAGTTTTAGATTCCGATGCATCGCTTCAGGTTTCCTGTATACCTTGCACCTTCTTATTCACGATGAAACACAGAAATTGAATCCGAATTTAATACAAAAGGCACAATGCCGACTTAAGTACTAGAGGACTGACATTCTCACTTTCTATGATTTGAAACTCGCCTGTGAGTCCTGTTTTAGATTCCGATTCTTCACTTCAGGTTTACTGTATCCCTTGGACGCTCTTATTGACGATGAAATACAGAAATTGCATCCGAAATTAATTCAAAAGGCACCACGCCGACTCCAGTACAAGAGGACTGACACTCTAATTTTCTATGATTTGAACCACTCCTGTGACTCCAGTTTTAGATTCCGATGCTTCATTTCAGGTTTACTGTATACCTTGCACCTTCTTATTGACGATGAAACACAGAAATTGCATCGGAATTAAATTCAAAAGGCACAATGCCGACTTAATTACAAGAGGACTGACACTCCAACTATCAATGATTAGAACCTCTCCTGTGAGTCCAGTATTAGATTCCGATGCTGCACATCAGGTTAACTCTATCCCTTGGATCTTCGTATTGAAGATGAAACACAGAAATAACCTCCGAATTTAATACAATAGGCACAATGCCGACTTAAGTATAAGAGGACTGACACTCTCTCTTTCTATGATATGAACCTCTCCTTTGAGTCCAGTTTTAGATTCCGATGCATCACTTCAGGTTTACTGTATCTCTTGGACCTTCTAATTGACGATGAAACACAGAAATTTCATCGGAATTTAATACAAAAGGCACAATAACGCCTTAAGTAAAATAGGACTGACACTCTCACATTCTATGATTTGAACCTCTCCTGTGAGTCCAGTTTTAGATTCCGATGCTTCACTTCAGGTTTATTGTATCCCTTGGACCTTCTTATTGACGATGACACACAGAAATTGCATCCGAATTTAATACAAAAGGCACAATGCCGACTTAAGTAAAAGAGGACTGACACTCTCACTTTCTATGATTTGATCCACTCCTGTGAGTCCACTTTTAGATACCCGTGCTTCGCTTCAGGTTTACTGTATACCTTGCACCTTCTTATTGACGATAAAACACATAAATTGCAAACGAATTTAATATAAAAGGCACAAAGCCGACTTAAGTACAAGAGGACTGACACTCTATCTATGATTAGAACCTCTCCTGTGAGTCCAGTATTAGATTCCGATGCTTCACATCAGGTTAACTCTATCCCTTGGATCTTCTTATTGAAGATGAAACACAGATATAGCTTCCGAATTTAATACAATAGGCACAATGCCGACTTAAGTATAAGAGGACTGACACTCTCTCTTTCTATGATTTGAACCTCTCCTGTGAGTCCAGTTTTAGATTCCGATGCTTCACTTCAGTTTCACTGTATCCCTAGGACCTTCTTATTGACGATAAAACACAGAAATTTCATCGGAATTTAATAAAAAAGGCACCATGCCGACTTAAGTACAAGAGGACTGACACTCTAACTCTCTATGATTTAAACCTCTCCTGTGAGTCCAGTTTTAGATTCAAATGCTTTACTTCAGGTTTACCGTATACCTTGCACCTTCTTATTGACGATGAAACACAGATATTGCAGAGGAATTTAATACAAAAGACACAATGCCGACTTAAGTACAAGAGGTCAGCCACTCTCTCTTACTATGATTTGAACCGCTCCTGTGATTCCAGTTTTAGATTCCGATGCATCACTTCAGGTTTGCTGTATACCTTGCACCGTCCTACTGACGATGAAACACAAAAATTGCATCGGAATTAAATTCAATAGGCACAATGCCGACTGAAGTGCAAGAGTACAGTCACTCTCTCTTTCTATGATTTGAACCTCTCCTGTGAGTCCAGTTTTAGATTCCGATGCTTCACTTCAGGTTTACTGTATACATTGCACCTTCTTATTGACGATGAAACACAGAAATTGCATCGCAATTAAATTCAAAAGGCACAATGCCGACTTAATTACAAGAGGACTGACACTCTAACACCCTATGATTTGAACCTCTCCTCTGTTTCCAGTTTTAGATTCCGATGCATCGCTTCAGGTTTCCTGTATACCTTGCACCTTCTTATTCACGATGAAACACAGAAATTGAATCCGAATTTAATACAAAAGGCACAATGCCGACTTAAGTACTAGAGGACTGACATTCTCACTTTCTATGATCTGAACCTCTCCTGTGAGTCAAGTTTTACATTCTGGTGCATCAATTCAGTTTTACTGTATATCTTGCACCATCTTATTGACGATGAAACACAGATATTGCACCCGAATTTAATCAAAAAGCACAATGCCGACTTAAGTACAAGAGAACTGACACTCTCACTTTCTATGATTTGAACCACTCCTGCGAGTCACGTTTTAGATTCCCGTGCTTCACTTCAGGTTTACTGTATACCTTGAACCTTCTTGTTTACGATGAAACACAGAAATTGCATCGGAATTTAATACAAAAGGCACAATACCACTTAAGTACAAGAGGACTGCCACTCTCACTTTCTATGATTTTAACCTCTCATGTGATTCCAGTTTTAGATTACGATGCTTCACTCCAGGTTTAATGTATACCTTGCACCTTCTTATTGACGATGAAACACAAAAATTGCATCGGAATTAAATTCAATAGGCACAATGCCGACTGAAGTACAAGCGGACTGACATTCTAACTTTCTATGATTTGAACCTCTCCTGTGAGAAAAGTTTTAGAGTCCGATTCTTCACTTCAGGTCTACTGTATCCCTCGGACGCTCTTATTGACGATGAAATACAGAAATTGCATCCGAAATTAATTCAAAAGGCACCACGCCGACTCCAGTACAAGAGGACTGACACTCTAATTTTCTATGATTTGAACCTCTCCTGTGACTCCAGTTTTAGATTCCGATGCTTCAATTCAGGTTTACTGTATACCTTGCACCTTCTTATTGACGATGAAACACAGAAATTGCATCGGAATTAAATTCAAAAGGCACAATGCCGACTTAAGTACAAGAGGACTGACACTCTAACTCTGTATGATTAGAACCTCTCCAGTGAGTCCAGTATTAGATTCCGATGCTTCACATCAGGTTTACTCTATCCCTTGGATCTTCTTATTGAAGATGAAACAGAGAAATAGCTTCCGAATTTAATGCAATAGGCACAATGCCGACTTAAGTGTAAGAGGACTGACACTCTCTCTTTCTATGATTTGAACCTCTCCTGTGAGTCCAGTTTTAGATTCCGATGCTTCACTTCAGGTTCACTGTAACCCTAGGACCTTCTTATTGACGATAAAACACATAAATTTCATCGGAATTTAATAAAAAAGGCACCATGCCGACTTAAGTAAAAGAGGACTGTCACTCTCTCTTTCTATGATTTGAACCTCTCCTGAGATTCCAGTTTCGGATTCCGATGCTTCACTTCAGGTTTACTGTATACCTTGCACCTTCTTATTGACGATGGAACACAGAAATTGCATCCGAATTTAATACAAAAGGCACAATGCAGACATAAGTATAAGAGGACTGACACTCTAACTTTCTATGATTTGAACCTCTCCTGTGAGTCCACTTTTAGATTCCGATGCATCACTTCAGGTTTACTGTATCTCTTGGACCTTCTTATTGAAGATGAAACACAGAAATTTCATCGGAATTTAATACAAAAGGCACAATGCCGCCCTAAGTAAAATAGGACTGACACTCTCACGTTCTATGATTTGAACCTCTCCTGTGAGTCCAGTTTTAGATTCCGATGCTTCACTTCAGGTTTATTGTATCCCTTGGACCGTCTTATTGACGATGACACACAGAAATTGCATCCGAATTTAATACAAAAGGCACAATGCCGACTTAAGTAAAAGAGGACTGACACTCTCACTTTCTATGATTTGAACCACTCCTGTGAATCCAGTTTTAGATTCCCGTACTTCACTTCAGGTTTACTGCATACCTTGCACCTTCTTATTGACGATAAAACACAGAAATTGCATCCGAATTTAATACAAAAGGCACAATGCCACTTAAGTACAAGAGGACTGCCACTCTCACTTTCTATGATTTGAACCTCTCCTGTGATTCCAGTTTTAGATTCCGATGCTTCACTTCAGGTTTACTGTATACCTTGCACCGTCCTGTTGACGATGAAACACAAAAATTGCATCGGAATTAAATTCAATAGGCACAATGCCGACTGAAGTACAAGAGGACTGTCACTCTCTCTTTCTATGATTTGAACCCCTCCTGTGAGTCCAGTTTTAGATTCCGATGCTTCACTTCAGGTTTACTGTATACCTTGCACCTTCTTATTTACGATGAAACACAGACATTGCATCGGAATTTAATACAAAAGGCACAATGCCACTTAAGTACAAGAGGACTGCCACTCTCACTTTCTATGATTTGAACCCCTCCTGTGATTCCAGTTTAAGATTCCGATGCTTCACTTCAGGTTTACTGTATACCTTGCACCGTCCCATTGACGATGAAACACAAAAATTGCATCGGAATTAAATTCAATAGGCACAATGCCGACTGAAGTACAAGAGGACTGACATTCTAACTTTCTATGATTTGAACCTCTCCTGTGAGTCCAGTTTTAGCGTCCGATGCTTCACTTCGGGTTTACTGTATCTCTTGGACGTTCTTATTGACGATGAAATACAGAAATTGCATCCGAATTTAATACAAAATGCACAACGCCGACTTAAGTACAAGAGGACTGACACTCTAATTTTCTATGATTTGAACCTCTCCTGTGACTCCAGTTTTAGATTCCCATGCGTCACTTCAGGTTTACTGTATACCTTGCACCTTCTTATTGACGATGAAACACAGAAATTGCATCGGAATTTAATACAAAAGGCACAATGCGACTTTAGTACAGGAGGACTGACACTCTCACCTACTATGATTTTAACCTCTCCCATGATTCCAGTTTTAGATTCCGATGCATCACTTCAGGCTTACTGTATACATTGCACCGTCCTATTGACGATGAAACCCAAAAATTCATCGGAATTAAATTCAAAAGGCACAATGCCGACTTAAGTACAAGAGGACCGACACTCTGACTTTCTATGATTTGAACCTCTCCTGTGAGTCCAGTTTTAGATTCCGATGCTTCATTTTACGTTTACTGAATCCCTTGGACCTTCTTATTGACGAAGACACACAGAAATTGCATCCGAATTTAATACAAAAGGCACAATGCCGACTTAAGTACAAGAGGACTAACACTCTCACTTTCTATGATTTGAATATCTCCTGTGGGTCCAGTTTTAGATTCCGAAGCTTCACTTCAGGTTTACTGTATACCTTGCACCTACTTATTCACGATGAAACACAGATATTGCATCGGAATTAAATTCATAAGACACAAGGCCAACTTAAGTACAAGAGGACTGACACTCTAACTACCTATGATATGAACCTCTCCTGTGAGTCCAGCTTTAGATTCCGATGGTTCACTTCAGGTTTACTGTATCCCTTGGACCTTCTTATTGACGATGAAACACAGAAATTGCATCCGAATTTAATACAAACGGCACAATGCCGACTTAAGTACAAGAGGACTGACATTCTCACTTTCTATGATTTGAAACTCGCCTGTGAGTCCTGTTTTAGATTCCGATGCTTCACTTCAGGTTTACCGTATACCTTGCACCGTCCTATTAACGATGAAACACAAAAATTGCATCGGAATTAAATTCAATTGGCACAATGCCGACTGAAGTGCAAGAGGACTGACATTCTAACATTCTATGATTTGAACCTCTCCTGTGAGTCCAGTTGTAGAGTCCGATGCTTCACTTCAGGTTTACTATATCCCTTGGACGTTCTTATTGACGATGAAATACAGAAATTGCATCCGAATTTAATACAAAATGCACAACGCCGACTTAAGTTCAAGAAGACTGACACTCTAATTTTATATGATTTGAACCTCTCCTGTGACTCCAGTTTTAGATTCCGATGCTTCACTTCAGATGTCCTGTATACCTTGCGCCTTCTTATTGACGATGAAACACAGAAATTGCATCTGAATTAAATTCAAAAAGGACAATGCCGACTTAAGTACAAGAGGACTGACACTCTAACTATCTATGATTAGAACCTCTCCTGTGAGTCCAGTTTTAGATTCCGATGCTTCACTTCCGGTTTACTCTATCCCTTGGATCTTCTTATTGACATTGAAAGACAGAAATAGCATCCGAATTTAATACAACAGGCACAATGGCGACTTAAATATAAGAGGACTGACACTCTCTCTTTCTATGATTTGAACCTCTCCTGTGAGTCCAGTTTTAGATTCCGATGCTTCACTTCAGGTTCACTGTATCCCTAGGACCTTCTTATTGACGATGAAACACAGAAATTATCTTCGGAATTTAATACTAAACGCACCATGCCGACTTCAGTAAAAGAGGACTGTCACTCTCTCTTGCTATGATTTGAACCTCTCCTGTGATTCCAGTTTCGGATTCCGATGCTTCACTTCAGGTTTATTGTATACCTTGCACCGTCCTATTAACGATGAAACACAAAAATTGCATCGGAATTAAATTCAATAGGCACAATGCCGGCTGAAGTACAAGAGGACTGACATTCTAACTTTCTATGATTTGAACCTCTCCTGTGAGTCCAGTTATAGATTCCGATGCATCACTTCAGGTTTACTGTATGCCTTGGACCTTCTTATTGACGATGAAACACAGAAATTGCATCCGAATTTAATACAAAAGGCACAATGCCGACTTAAGTACAAGAGGACTGACATTCTCACTTTCTATGATTTGAAACTCGCCTGTGAGTCCTGTTTTAGTTTCCGATGCTTCACTTCAGGTTTACTGTATACCTTGCACCGTCCTATTAACGATGAAACACAAAAATTGCATCGCAATTAAATTCAATTGGCACAATGCCGACTGAAGTGCAAGAGGACTGACATTCTAACATTCTATGATTTGAACCTCTCCTGTGAGTCCAGTTGTAGAGTCCGATGCTTCACTTCAGGTTTACTATATCCCTTGGACGTTCTTATTGACGATGAAATACAGAAATTGCATCCGAATTTAATACAAAATGCACAACGCCGACTTAAGTTCAAGAGGACTGACACTCTAATTTTATATGATTTGAACCTCTCCTGTGACTCCAGTTTTAGATTCCGATGCTTCACTTCAGATGTCCTGTATACCTTGCGCCTTCTTATTGACGATGAAACACAGAAATTGCATCGGAATTAAATTCAAAAAGGACAATGCCGACTTAAGTACAAGAGGACTGACACTCTAACTATCTATGATTAGAACCTCTCCTGTGAGTCCAGTTTTAGATTCCGATGCTTCACTTCCGGTTTACTCTATCCCTTGGATCTTCTTATTGACAATGAAAGACAGAAATAGCATCCGAATTTAATACAACAGGCACAATGGCGACTTAAATATGAGAGGACTGACACTCTCTCTTTCTATGATTTTAACCTCTCCTGTGAGTCCAGTTTTAGATTCCGATGCTTCACTTCAGGTTCACTGTATCCCTAGGACCTTCTTATTGACGATGAAACACAGAAATTATCTTCGGAATTTAATACTAAACGCACCATGCCGACTTCAGTAAAAGAGGACTGTCACTCTCTCTTGCTATGATTTGAACCTCTCCTGTGATTCCAGTTTCGGATTCCGATGCTTCACTTCAGGTTTATTGTATACCTTGCACCGTCCTATTAACGATGAAACACAAAAATTGCATCGGAATTAAATTCAATAGGCACAATGCCGACTGAAGTACAAGAGGACTGACATTCTAACTTTCTATGATTTGAACCTCTCCTGTGAGTCCAGTTATAGATTCCGATGCATCACTTCAGGTTTACTGTATGCCTTGGACCTTTTTATTGATGATGAAACACAGAAATTGCATCCGAATTTAACACAAAAGGCACCATGCCGACTTAAGTAAAAGAGTACAGACACTCTCACTTTCAATGATTTGAACCTCTCCTGTGAGTCCAGTTTTAGATTCCGATGCTTCACTTCAGGTTTACTGTATCCCTTGGACCTTCTTATTGACGATGAAACACAGAAATTGCATCCGAATTTAACACAAAAGGCACCATGCCGACTTAAGTAAAAGAGGACTGACACTCTCACTTTCTATGATTTGAACCTCTCCTGTGAGTCCAGTTTTAGATCCAGATGCTTCACTTCAGGTTTACTGTATCCCTTGGACCTTCTTATTGACGATGAAACACAGAAATTGCATTCGATTTCAATACAAAAGGCACAATGCTGACTTAAGTAAATGAGGACAGACACTCTCTATGATTTGAACCTCTCCTGTGAGTCCAGTTTTAAATTCCGATGCTTCACTTCAGGTTTACTGTATCCCTTGGATCTTCTTATTGGCGATGAAACACAGAAATTGCAACCGAATTTAACACAAAAGGCACCATGCCGACTTAAGTAAAAGAGGACTGACACTCTCACTTTCTATGATTTGAACCTCTCCTGTGAGTCCAGTTTTAGATTCCGTTGCTTCACTTCAGGTTTACTGTCTACCTTGCACCTTCTTATTGACGATGAAACACAGAAATTGCATCGGAATTTAATTCAAAAGGCACATAGCCGACTTAATTACAAGAGGACAGACACTCTAACACTCTATGATTTGAACCTCTCCTCTGATTCCAGTTTAAGATTCCGATGCTTCACTTCAGGTTTACTCTATACCTTGGACCTTCTTATTGACGATGAAACACAGAAATTGCATCGGAATTCAATTCCAAAGGCACAATGCCGACTTAAGTACAAGAGGACTGACACTCTAACTTTCTATGATTTGAACCTCTCCTGTGAGTCCAGTTTTAGATCCCGATGCTTCACTTCAGGCTTACTGTATCCCTTGGACCTTCTTATTGACGATGAAACACAGAAATTGCATCCGAATTTAATACAAAAGGCACAATGCTGACTTAAGTACACGAGGACTGACAGTCTCACTTACTATGATTTGAAACTCGCCTGTGAGTCCTGTTTTAGATTCCGATGCTTTACTTCAGGTTTACTGTATACCTTGCACCTTCTTATTGACAATGAAACTCAGAAATTGCATCCGAATTTAATACAAAAAGCACAATGACGACTTAAGTACATGAGGACAGACACTCTCACTTTCTATGATTTGAACCTCTCCTGTGAGTCCAGTTTTAGATTCCGACGCGTCACTTCAGGTTTACTGTATCTCTTGGACCTTTTATTGACGATGAAACACAGAAATTGCATCCGATTTTAACACAAAAGGCACCATGCCGACTTAAGTAAAAGAGGACTGACATTCTCACTTTCTATGATTTGAACCTCTCCTCTGAGTCCAGTTTTAGTTTCCGATGCTTCACTTCAGGATTACTGTATCCCTTGGACCCTTCTTATTGACGATGAAACACAGAAATTGCATCCGAATTTAATACAAAGGGCACAATGCCGACTTACGTACAAGAGTACTGACACTCTCACTTTCTATGGTTTGAAAATTTCCTGTGAGCCCAGTTTTAGATTCCGATGCTTCACTTGAGGTTTACTGTATACCTTGCACCGTCTTATTGACAATGAAACACAGGAAATGCATCCGAATTAAATACAGAAGACAAAATGCCGACTTAAGTAAAATAGGACTGACACTCTCACTTTCTATGATTTGAACCTAACCTGTGATTCCAGTTTTAGATTCCGATGCTTCACTTCAGGTTTACTGTATACCTTGCACCTTCTTATTGACGATGAAACACAGAAATTGCATCAGAATTTAATACAAACGGCACAATAGCGACTTAAGTACAAGCGGAGTAACACTCTCATTTTCTATGATTTTAACCTCTGCTGTGAGTCCAGTTTTAGATTCCGATGCTTCACTTCAGGTTTACTGTATCCCTAGGACCTTCTTATTGACGATGAAACACAAACTTTGCATCCGAATTTAATACAAAAGGCACAATGCCGACATAAGTACAAGAGGACTGACACTATCACTTTCTATGATTTGAACCTCTCCTGTGAGCCTAGTTTTAGATTCCGATGCTTCATTTCAGGTTTACTGTATACATTGCACCGTGTAATTGACGATGAAACATAGGAATTGCATCCGAATGTAATACAGAAGACACAATGCCGACTTAAGTAAAAGAGGACTGACCTTACTCTTTCTATGATTTGAATCTCTCCTGTGAGTCCAGTTTTAGATTCCGATGATTCACTTCAAGTATACTGTATACCTTGGACATTCTTATTGACGACGAAACACAGAAATTGCATTCGAATTTAATACAAAAGGCACAATGCCAACTTACGTACATGAGGTCAGATACTCTCACTTTCTATGATTTGAACCTCTCCTGTGAGTCCAGTTTCAGATTCCGTTGCTTCACTTCAGGTTTACTGTATACCTTGGACATTCTTATTGACGATGAAACACAGAAATTGCATTCGAATTTAATTCAAAAGGCACAATGCCGACTTAAGTACATGAGGACAGACACTCTCACTTTCTATGATTTGAACCTCTCCTGTGAGTCCAGTTTTAGAGTCCGATGCTTCACTTCAGGTTTACCGTATCCCTTGGACCTTTTTATTGATGATGAAACACAGAAATTGCATCCGAATTTAACACAAAAGGCACCATGCCGACTTAAGTAAAAGAGGACAGACACTCTCACTTTCAATGATTTGAACCTCTCCTGTGAGTCCAGTTTTAGATTCCGATGCTTCACTTCAGGTTTACTGTATCCCTTGGACCTTCTTATTGACGATGAAACACAGATATTGCATCCGAATTTAACACAAAAGGCACCATGCCGACTTAAGTAAAAGAGGACTGACACTCTCTCTTTCTATGATTTGATCCTCTCCTGTGAGTCCAGTTTTAGATTCCGATGCTTCACATCAGGTTTACTGTATACCTTGCACCTTGTTATTGACGATGCAACCCCGAAATTGCATCTGAATTTAATACAAAAGGCACAATGCCGACTTAAGTACAAGAGGACTAACACTCTCACTTTCTATGATTTGAACCTCTCCTGTGAGTCCAGTTTTAGATTCCGATGCTTCACTTCAGGTTTACTGTGTACCTTGCACCTTCTTATTGACGATGAAACGCAGAAATTGCATCCGAATTTAATACAAAAGGCACAATGCCGACTTAGGTAAAAGAGGACTGACACTCTCTCTTTCTATAATTTGAACCTCTCCTGTGAGTCCAGTTTTAGATTCCGATGCTGCACTTCAGGTTTACTGTATACCATGCACCTTCTTATTGACGATGAAACACAGAAATTATCTTCGGAATTTAATACTAAACGCACCATGCCGACTTCAGTAAAAGAGGACTGTCACTCTCTCTTGCTATGATTTGAACCTCTCCTGTGATTCCAGTTTAGGATTCCGATGCTTCACTTCAGGTTTATTGTATACCTTGCACCGTCCTATTAACGATGAAACACAAAAATTGCATCGGAATTAAATTCAATAGGCACAATGCCGACTGAAGTACAAGAGGACTGACATTCTAACTTTCTATGATTTTAACCTCTCCTGTGAGTCCAGTTATAGATTCCGATGCATCACTTTAGGTTTACTGTATCCCTTGGACCTTCTTATTGACGATGAAATACAGAAATTTCATCGGAATTTAATACAAAAGGCACAATGCCGACCTAAGTAAAAGAGGACTGTCACTCTCTCTTTCTATGATTTGAACCTCTCTTGTGAGTCCAGTTTTAGATTCCGATGCTTCACTTCAGGTTTACTGTATACCCTGCACCTTCTTATTGACGATGAAACACAGAAATTACATAGGAATTTAATACAAAAGGCACAATGCGACTTTAGTACAGGAGGACTGCCACTCTCACCTTCTATGATTTGAACCTCTCCTGTGATTCCAGTATTAGATTCCGATGCTTCACTTCAGGCTTACTGTATACATTGCACCGTCCTATTGACGATGAAACACAAAAATTCATCGGAATTAAATTCGAAAGGCACAATGCCGACTTAAGTACAAGAGGACTGACACTCTGACTTTCTATGATTTGAACCTCTCCTGTGAGTCCAGTTTTAGATTCCGATGCTTCACTTCAGGTTTACTGTATCCCTTGGACCTTCTTATTGACGATGATACACAGAAATTGCATCCGAATTTAATACAAAAGGCACAATGCCTACTTAAGTACAAGCGGACTGACACTCTAACTTTCTATGATTTGAACATCTCCTGTGAGTCCAGTTTTAGATTCCGATGCTTCACTTCAGGCTTACTGTATCCCTTTGACCTTCTTATTGATGATGAAACACTGAAATTGCATTCGATTTCAATACAAAAGGCACAATGCTGACTTAAGTAAATGAGGACAGACAGTCTCTATGATTTGAACCTCTCCTGTGAGTCCAGTTTTAAATTCCGATGCTTCACTTCAGGTTTACTGTATCCCTTGGATCTTCTTATTGACGATGAAACACAGAAATTGCAACCGAATTTAACACAAAAGGCACCATGCCGACTTAAGTAAAAGAGGACTGACACTCTCACTTTCTATGATTTGAACCTCTCCTGTGAGTCCAGTTTTAGATTCCGTTGCTTCACTTCAGGTTTACTGTCTACCTTGCACCTTCTTATTGACGATGAAACGCAGAAATTGCATCGGAATTTAATTCAAAAGGCACATTGCCGACTTAATTACAAGAGGACAGACACTCTAACACTCTATGATTTGAACCTCTCCTCTGATTCCAGTTTAAGATTCCGATGCTTCACTTCAGGTTAACTGTATACCTTGGACCTTCTCATTGACGATGAAACACAGAAATTGCATCGGAATTCAATTCCAAAGGCACAATGCCGACTTAAGTACAAGAGGACTGACACTCTAACTTTCTATGATTTGAACCTCTCCTGTGAGTCCAGTTTTAGATTCCGATGCTTCACTTCAGGTTTACTGTATCCCTTGGACCTTCTTATTGACGATGAAACACAGAAATTGCATCCGAATTTAATACAAAAGGCACAATGCCGACTTAAGTACACGAGGACTGACAGTCTCACTTACTATGATTTGAAACTCGCCTGTGAGTCCTGTTTTAGATTCCGATGCATTACTTCAGGTTTACTGTATACCTTGCACCTTCTTATTGACGATGAAACACAGAAATTGCATTGGAATTTAATACAAAGGCACAATGCCTACTTAAGTACAAGAGGACTGACACTCTAACTTTCTATGATATGAACATCTCCTGTGAGCCCAGTTTTAGATTCCGATGATTCACTTTAAGTTTACTGTATACCTTGGACATTCTTATTGACGATGAAACACAGAAATTGCATTCGAATTTAATACAAAAGGCACAATGCGAACTTACGTACATGAGGTCAGACACTCTCACTTTCTATGATTTGAACCTCTCCTGTGAGTCCAGTTTCAGATTCCGATGCTTCACTTCAGGTTTACTGTATACCTTGGACACTCTTATTGACGATGAAACACAAAAATTGCATTCGAATTTAATCCAAAAGGCACAATGCCGACGTAAGTACATGAGGACAGACACTCTCACTTTCTATGATTTGAACCTCTCCTGTGAGTCCAGTTTTAGAGTCCGATGCTTCACCTCAGGTTTACCGTATCCCTTGGACCTTTTTATTGATGATGAAACACAGAAATTGCATCCGAAATTAACACAAAAGGCACCATGCCGACTTAAGTAAAAGAGGACAGACACTCTCAATTTCAATGATTTGAACCTCTCCTGTGAGTCCAGTTTTAGATTCCGATGCTTCACTTCAGGTTTACTGTATCCCTTGGACCTTCTTATTGACGATGAAACACAGAAATTGCATCCGAATTTAACACAAAAGGCACCATGCCGACTTAAGTAAAAGAGGACTGACACTCTCACTTTCTATGATTTGATCCTCTCCGGTGAGTCCAGTTTTAGAATCCGATGCTTCACTTCAGGTTTACTGTATACCTTGCACCTTCTTATTGACGATAAACCCCGAAATTGCATCGGAATTTAATACAAAAGGCACAATGCCGACTTAAGTACACGAGGACTAACACTCTCACTTTCTATGATATGAACCTCTCCTGTGAGTCCAGTTTTAGATTCCGATGCTTCACTTCAGGTTTACTGTATACCTTGCACCTTCTTATTGACGATGAAACACAGAAATTGCATCGGAATTAAATTCAAAAGGCACAATGCCGACTAAGGTACAAGAGGCCTGACAGTCTCACTTTCTATGATTTTAAATTCGCCTGTGAGTCCTGTCTTAGATTCCGATGCTTCACTTCAGGTTTACTGTATACCTTGCACCTTCTTATTCACGAGAAAACACAGAAATTGTATCGGAATTAAATTCAAAACGCACAATGCCGACTTAAGTACAAGAGGATTTTCACTCTAACTCTCCATGATTTGAACCTCTCCTGTGAGTCCAGTTTTAGATTACGATGCTTCACTACAGGTTTAATGTTTACCTTGCACCTTCTTATTGACGATGAAACACAGAAATTGCATCCGAATTTAATACAAAAGGCACAATGCCGACTTAAGTAAAAGAGGACTGACACTCTCTCTTTCTATGATTTGAACCTCTCCTGTGAGTCCAGTTTTAGATTCCGATGCTGCACTTCAGGTTTACTGTATACAATGCACCTTCTTATTGACGATGAAACACAGAAATTGCATCGGAATTAAATTCAAAAGGCACAACGCCGACTCAAGTACAAGAGGACTGACACTCTCGTTTTCTATGATTTGAACCTCTCCTGTGAGTCCAGTTGTAGATTCCGATGCTTCACTTCAGGTTTACTGTATACCTTGCACCTTCTTATTGACGATGAAACACAGAAATTTCATCGGAATTAAATTCAAAAGACACAATGCCGACTTAAGTACAAGAGGACTGACACTCTAACTATCTACGATTTGAAACTCTCCTGTGAGTCCAGTTTTAGGTTCCGATGCTTCACTTCAGGTTTACTGTATCCCTTGGACCCTCTTATTGACGATGAAACACAGAAATTGCATCCGAATTTAATACAAAAGGCACAATGCCGACTAAGGTACAAGAGGACTGACAGTCTCACTTTCTATGATTTTCAACTCGCCTGTGAGTCCTGTCTTGGATTCCGATGCTTCACTTCAGGTTTACTGTATACCTTGCACCGTCTTATTGACGATGAAACACAAAATTTTCATCCGAATTAAATTCAAAAGGCAGAATGCCGACGTAAGTACAAGAGGACTGACAATCTAACTTTCTATGATTTGAACCTCTCCTGTGAGTCCCGTTTTATATTCCGATGCTTCACTTCAGGTTTACTGTATACCTTGCACCTTCTTATTGACGATAAAACACAAATAAATTGTATCGGAATTAAATTCAAAAGGCACAATGCCGACTTAAGTACAAGAGGACTGTCACTCTAACTCTCTATGATTGGAGCCTCTCCTGTGAGTCCAGTTTTAGATTCCGATGCTTCACTTCAGGTTTACTGTATCCCTTGGACCCTCTTATTGACGATGAAATACAGAAATTGCATCCGAATTCAATACAAAAGGCACAATTCCGACTTAAGTGAAAGAGGACTGACACTCTCTCTTTCTATGATTTGCACCTCTCCTGTGAGTCCAGTTTTAGATTCCGATGCTGCACTTAAGGTTTACTGTATACCTTGCACCTTCTTATTGACGATGAAACACAGAAATTGCATCGGAATTAAATTCAAATGGCACAATGCCGACTCAAGTACAAGAGGACTGACACTCTCCCTGTCTACGATTTGAACCTCTCCTGTGAGTCCAGTTTTATATTCCGATGCTTCACTTCAGGTTTTCTGTATCCCTTGGACCTTCTTCTTGACGACGAAACAGAGAAATTTCATCCGAATGTAATCCAAACGGCACAATGCCGACTTAAGTAAAAGAGGACTGACACTTTAATTTTCTGTGATTTGAACCTCTCGTGTGAGTCCAGTTTTAGATTCCGGTGCTACACTACAGGTTTACTGTATACCTTGCATTTCCTTATTGACGATGAAATACAGAAATTGCATCGGAAATATATTGAAAAGGCACAATGCCGACTTAAGTACAAGAGGACTGACACTCTAACTTTCAAAGATTTGAACCTCTCCTGTGAGTCCAGTTTTAGATTCCGATGCTTCACTTCAGGTTTACTGTATACCTTGGACCTTCTTATTGACGATGAACCACAGAAATTGCATCCGAATTTAGTACAAAAGGCACAATGCCGACTTAAGTAAAAGATAACTGACACTCTCACATTCTATGATTTGAAATTCTCCTCTGAGTCCAGTTTTAGATTCCGATGCTTCACTTAAGGTTTACTGTATACCTTGCACCTTCGTATTGACGATGAAACACCGAAATTGTATCGCAATTTAATTCAAAAGGCACAATGCCGACTTAAGTACATGAGGACTGTCACTCTAATTCTCTATGATTTGAACCTCTCCTGTGAGTCCAGTTTTATATTACGATGCTTGACTTCAGGTTTAATGTATACCTTGCACCTTCTTATTGACAATGAAACACAGAAATTGCATCGGAATTAAATTCAAAAACACAATGCAGACTTAAGTACAAGAGGACTTACACTCTAACTATCTATGATTTGAGCCTCTCCTGTGAGTCCAGTTTTAGATTCCGATGCTTCACTTCAGGTTTACTGTATCCCTTGGACCTTCTTATTCACGATGAAACACAGAAATTGCATCCGAATTTAATACAAAAGGCACAATGCCGGCTTAAGTAAAAGACGACTGACACGCTCACTTTCTATGATTTTAAACTCGCCTGTGAGTCCTGTCTTAGAATCCGATGCTTCACTTCAGGTTTACTGTATACCTTGCACCGTCTTATTGACGATGAAACACAAACTTTGCACCCGAATTAAATTCAAAAGACACAATGCCGACTTAAGTACAAGAGGACTGACAATCTATCTTTCTATGATTTGAACCTCTCCTGTGAGTCCAGTTTTACAATCCGATGCTTCACTTCAGGTTTACTGTATACCTTGCACCTTCTTATTGACGATGAAACACAGAAATTGTATCGCAATTTAATTCAAAAGGCACAATGCCGACTTAAGTACATGAGGACTGTCACTCTAACTCTCTATGATTTGAACCTCTCCTGTGAGTCCAGTTTTAAATTACGATGCTTCACTTCAGGTTTAATGTATACCTTGCACCTTCTTACTGACAATGAAACACAGAAATTGCATCGGAATTAAATTCAAAAGACACAATGCCCACTTAAGTACAAGAGGACTTACACTCTAACTATCTATGATTTGAGTCTCTCCTGTGAGTCCAGTTTTAGATTCTGATGCTTCACTTCAGGTTAACTGTATCCCTTGAACCCTCTTATTGACGATGAAATACAGAAATTGCATCCGAATTTAATACAAAAGGCACAATGCCGACATAAGTAAAAGAGGACTGACACTCTCTCTTTCTATGATTTGAACCTCTCCTGTTAATCCATTTTTAGATTCGGATGTTGCACTTCAGGTTTACTGTATACCTTTCACTTCTTATTGACGTTGTAACACAGAAATTGCATCGGAATTAAATTCAAAAGGCACAATGCCGACTTAAGTATAAGAGGACTGACACTCTCGTTTCCTATGATTTGAACCTCTCCTGTGAGGCCAGTTGTAGATTCCGATGCTTCACTTCAAGTTTACTGTATACCTTGCACCTTCTTATTGACGTCGAAACACAGAAATTGCATCCGAATTTAATCCAAACGGCACAATGCCGACTTAAGTAAAAGAGGACTGACACTCTAATTTTCTGTGATTTAAACCTCTCCTGTGAGTCCAGTTTTAGATTCCGATGCTACACTACAGGTTTACTGTATACCTTGCATTTCCTTATTGACGATGAAACACAGAAATTGCATCGGAATTAAATTAAAAATGCACAATGCCGACTTAAGTACAAGAGGACTGACACTCTAACTTTCAAAGATTTGAACCTCTCCTGTGAGTCTGGTTTTAGATTCTGATGCTTCACTTCAGGGTTACTGTATACCTTGGACCTTCTTATTGTCGATGAAACACAGATATTGCATCCGAATTTAGTACAAAGGGCACAATGCTGACTTAAGTACAAGAGGACTGACACTCTCACTTTCTATGATTTAATCCTCTCCTGTGAGTCCAGTTTTAGATTCCGATGCTTCACTTCAGGTTTACTGTATCACTTGGACCTTCTTATTGACGATGAAACATAGAAATAGCATCCGAATTTAATACAAAAGTCACAATGCCGACTTAAGTAAAAGACGGCTGACACTCTCACGTTCTATGATTTGAAATTCTCCTGTGAGTCCAGTTTTTGATTCCGATGCTTCACTTAAGGTTTACTGTATCCCTTGGACCTTCTTATTGACGATGAAACACAGAGTTTGCATCCGAATTCACTATAAAAGGCACAATGCCGACATAAGTACAAGAGGACTGACACTCTAACTTTCTATGATTTGAACCTCTCCTGTGAGTCCAGTTTTAGATTCCGATGCTTCACTTCAGGTTTACTGTATCCCTTGGACCTTCTTATTCACGATGAAACACAGAAATTGCGTCCGAATTTAATACGAAAGGCACAATGCCGGATTAAGTAAAAGACGACTGACACGCTCACTTTCTGTGATTTGAACCTCTCCTGTGAGTCCAGTTTTAGATTCCAATGCTTCACTTCAAGTTTACTGTATACCTTGGACCTTCTTATTGACGATGAAACACAGAAATTGCATCGGAATTAAGTTCAAAAGGCACAATCCCGACTTAAGTACAAGAGGACTGACACTCTAACTTTCTATGATTTGAACCTCTCGTGTGAGTCCAGTTTTAGATTCCGATGCTTCACTTCAGGCTTACTGTATCCCTTGGACCTTCCTATTGACGATGAAACACAGAAATTGCGTCCGAATTTAATACAAAAGGCACAATGCCGACTAAGGTACAAGAGGACTGACAGTCTCACTTTCTATGATTTTAAACTCGCCTGTGAGTCCTGTCTTAGATTCCGATGCTTCACTTCAGGTTTACTGTATACCTTGCACCGTCTTATTGACGATGAAACACAAACTTTGCATCCGAATTAAATTCAAAAGGCACAATGCCGACTTAAGTACAAGAGGACTGACAATCTATCTTTCTATGATTTGAACCTCTCCTGTGAGTCCAGTTTTACAATCCGATGCTTCACTTCAGGTTTACTGTATACCTTGCACCTTCTTAATGACGATGAAACACAGAAATTGTATCGCAATTTAATTCAAAAGGCACAATGCCGACTTAAGTACATGAGGACTGTCACTCTAACACTCTATGATTTGAACCTCTCCTGTGAGTCCAGTTTTAAATTACGATGCTTCACTTCAGGTTTAATGTATATCTTGCACCTTCTTACTGACAATGAAACACAGAAATTGCATCGGAATTAAATTCAAAAGACACAATGCCGACTAAAGTACAAGAGGACTTACACTCTAACTATCTATGATTTGAGTCTCTCCTGTGAAACCAGTTTTAGATTCTGATGCTTCACTTCAGGTTAACTGTATCCCTTGAAGCCTCTTATTGACGATGAAATACAGAAATTGCATCCTAATTTAATACAAAAGGCACAATGCCGACATAAGTAAAAGAGGACTGACACTCTCTCTTTCTATGATTTGAACCTCTCCTGTGAATCCATTTTTAGATTCCGATGTTGCACTTCAGGTTTACTGTATACCTTTCACTTCTTATTGACGATGAAACACAGAAATTGCATCGGAATTAAATTCAAAAGGCACAATGCCGACTTAAGTATAAGAGGACTGACACTCTCGTTTCCTATGATTTGAACCTCTCCTGTGAGGCCAGTTGTAGATTCCGATGCTTCACTTCAAGTTTACTGTATACCTTGCACCTTCTTATTGACGTCGAAACACAGAAATTGCATCCGAATTTAATCCAAACGGCACAATGCCGACTTAAGTAAAAGAGGACTGACACTCTAATTTTCTGTGATTTAAACCTCTCCTGTGAGTCCAGTTTTAGATTCCGATGCTACACTACAGGTTTACTGTATACCTTGCATTTCCTTATTGACGATGAAACACAGAAATTGCATCGGAATTAAATTGAAAATGCACAATGCCGACTTAAGTACAAGAGGACTGACACTCTAACTTTCAAAGATTTGTACCTCTATTGTGAGTCCGGTTTTAGATTCCGATGCTTCACTTCAGGGTCACTGTATACCTTGGACCTTCTTATTTTCGATGAAACACAGATATTGCATCCGAATTTAGTACAAAGGGCACAATGCCGACTTAAGTACAAGAGGACTGACACTCTCACTTTCTATGATATGAACCTCTCCTGTAAGTCCAGTTTTAGATTCCCATGCTTCACTTCAGGTTTACTGTATCCCTTGGACCTTCTTATTAACGATGAAACATAGAAATTGCATCCGAATTTAATACAAAACGCACAATGCCGACTTAAGTAAAAGACGACAGACACTCTCACTTTCTGTGATTTGAACCTCTCCTGTGAGTCCAGTTTTAGATTCCAATGCTTCACTTCACGTTTACTGTATACCTTGGACCATCTTATTGACGATGAAACACAGAAATTGCATCGGTATTAAATTCAAAAGGCACAATTTCGACTTAAGTACAAGAGGACTGACACTCTAACTTTCTATGATTTGAACCTCTCCTGTAAGTTCAGTTTTAGATTCCGATGCTTCATTTCAAGTTTACTGTATCCCTTGGACCTTCTTATTGACGATGAAACACAGAAATTGCCTCCGAATTTAATACAAAAGGCACAATGCAGACTTAAGTAAAAGACGACTGACACTCTCACTTTCTGTGATTTGAACCTCTCCTGTGAGTCTAGTTTTAGATTCCAATGCTTCACTTCAGGTTTACTGTATACCTTGGACCTTCTTATTGACGATTAAACACAGAATTTGCATCGGAATTAAATTCAAAAGGCACAATCCCGACTTAAGTACAAGGGGACTGACACTCTAACTTTCAATGATTTGAACCTCTCCTGTGAGCCCAGTTTTAGATTCCGATGCTTCATTTCAGGTTTACTGTATCCCTTGGACCTTCTTATTGACGATGAAACACAGAAATTGCATCCGAATTTAATACAAAAGGCACAATGCCGACTTAAGGACATGAGGACTGACACTCTCGCTTTCTATGATTTGAACCTCTCCTGTGACTCCAGTTTTAGATTGCGATGCTTCACTTCAGGATTACTGTATACTTTTCACTTTCTTATTGACCATGAACCACAGAAATTGGATCGGAATTAAATTCAAAAGGCACAATGCCGACTTAATTACAAGAGGACTGACACTCTAACACTCTATGATTTGAACTTCTCCTCTGATTCCAGTTTTAGATTCCGATGCTTCACTTCAGATTTACTGTATACCTTGCACCTTCTTATTGACGATGAAACACAGAAATTGCATCCGAATTTAATACAAAAGGCACAATGCCGACTTAAGTACATGAGGACTGACACTCTCACTTTCTATGATTTGAACCTCTCCTGTGAGCCAAGTTTTAGATTCCGATGCTTCACTTCAGGTTTACTGTATACCTTGCACCGTCTTATTGACGATGAAACACAGGTATTGCATCCGAATTTAATACAGAAGACACAATGCCGACTTAAGTAAAAGGTGACTGACACTCACTCTTCCTATGATTTGAACCTCTCCTGTGAGTCCAGTTTTAGATTCCGATGATTCACTTCAGGTTTACTGTATACCTTGCACCTTCTTATTGACGATGAAACACAGAAATTGCATTAGAATTTAATACAGAAGGCACAATGCCTACTTAAGTACAAGAGGACTGACACTCTAAATTTCTATGATTTGAACATCTCCTGTGAGTCCAGTTTTAGATTCCGATGCTTCACTTCAGGTTTACTGTATCCCTTGGACCATCTTATTGACGATGAAACACAGAAATTGCATCCGAATTTTATACAAAAGGCACAATGGCGACTTAAGTACAAGACGACTGACACTCTCGTTTTCTATGATTTGAACGTCTCCTGTGAGTCCAGTTGTAGATTCCGATGCTTCACTTCAAGTTTATTGTATACCTTGCACCTTCTTATTGACGACGAAACACAGAAATTGCATCCGAATTTAATCCAAACGGCACAATGCAGACTTAAGTAAAAGAGGACTGACACTCTAATTTTCTGTGATTTGAACCTCTCCTGTGAGTCCAGTTTTAGATTCCGATGCTACACTACAGGTTTACTGTATAACTTGCATTTCCTTATTGACGATGAAACACAGAAATTGCATCGGAATTAAATTGAAAAAGCACAATGCCGACTTAAGTACAAGAGGACTGACACTCTAACTTTCAATGATTTGAACCTCTCCTGTGAGTCCGGTTTTAGATTCCGATGCTTCACTTCAGGTTTACTGTATACCTTGGACCTTCTTATTGTCGATGAAACACAGATATTGCATCCGAATTTAGTACAAAGGGCACAATGCCGACTTAAGTACAAGAGGACTGACCCTCTCACTTTCTATGATTTAATCCTCTCCTGTGAGTCCAGTTTTAGATTCCGATGCTTCACTTCAGGTTTACTGTATCACTTGGACCTTCTTATTGACGATGAAACATAGAAATAGCATCCGAATTTAATACAAAAGTCACAATGCCGACTTAAGTAAAAGACGACTGACACTCTCACGTTCTATGATTTGAAATTCTCCCGTGAGTCCAGTTTTTGATTCCGATGCTTCACTTAAGGTTTACTGTATCCCTTGGACCTTCTTATTGACGATGAAACACAGGGTTTGCATCCGAATTCACTATAAAAGGCACAATGCCGACTTAAGTACAAGAGGACTGACACTCTAACATTCTGTGATTTGAACCTCTCCTGTGAGTTCAGTTTTAGATTCCGATGCTTCACTTCAGGTTTACTGTATCCCTTGGACCTTCTTATTAACGATGAAACACAGAAATTGCATCCGAATTTAATACAAAACGCACAATGCCGACTTAAGTAAAAGACGACAGACACCCTCACTTTCTGTGATTTGAACCTCTCCTGTGAGTCCAGTTTTAGATTCCAATGCTTCACTTCAGGTTTAGTGTCTACCTTCGACCATCTTATTGACGATGAAACACAGAAATTGCATCGGAATTAAATTCAAAAGGCACAATCCCGATTTAAGTACAAGAGGACTGACACTCTAACTTTCTATGATTTGATTCTCTCCTGTGAGTTCAGTTTTAGATTCCGATGCTTCATTTCAGGTTTACTGTATCCCTTGGACCTTCTTATTGACGATGAAACACAGAAATTGCCTCCGAATTTAATACAAAAGGCACAATGCAGATTTAAGTAAAAGACGACTGACACTCTCACTTTCTGTGATTTGAACCTCTCCTGTGAATCTAGTTTTAGATTCCAATGCTTCACTTCAGGTTTACTGTATACCTTGGACCTTCTTATTGACGATGAAACACAGAATTTGCATCGGAATTAAATTCAAAAGGCACAATCCCGACTTAAGTACAAGGGGACTGACACTCTAACTTTCAATGATTTGAACCTCTCCTGTGAGCCCAGTTTTAGATTCCGATGCTTCATTTCAGGTTTACTGTATCCCTTGGACCTTCTTATTGACGATGAAACACAGAAATTGCATCCGAATTTAATACAAAAGGCACAATGCCGACTTAAGGACATGAGGACTGACACTCTCGCTTTCTATGATTTGAACCTCTCCTGTGACTCCAGTTTTAGATTTCGATGCTTCACTTCAGGTTTACTGTATACCTTGCACCTTCTTATTGACCATGAACCACAGAAATTGGATCGGAATTAAATTCAAACGGCACAATGCCGACTTAATTACAAGAGGACTGACACTCTAACACTCTATGATTTGAACTTCTCCTCTGATTCCAGTTTTAGATTCCGATGCTTCACTTCAGATTTACTGTATACCTTGCACCTTCTTATTGACGATGAAACACAGAAATTGCATCCGAATTTAATACAAAAGGCACAATGCCGACTTAAGTACAAGAGGACTGACACTCTCACTTAATATGATTTGAACCTCTCCTGTGAGCCAAGTTTTAGATTTCGATGCTTCACTTCAGGTTTACTGTATACCTTGCACCGTCTTATTGACGATGAAACACAGGAATTGCATCCGAATTTAATACAGAAGACACAATGCCGACTTTAGTAAAAGGTGACTGACACTCACTCTTCCTATGATTTGAACCTCTCCTGTGAGTCCAGTTTTAGATTCCGATGATTCACTTCAGGTTTACTGTATACCTTGCACCTTCTTTTAGACGATGAAACACAGAAATTGCATTGGAATTTAATACAGAAGGCACAATGCCTACTTAAGTACAAGAGGACTGACACTCTAACTTTCTAAGATTTGAACATCTCCTGTGAGTCCAGTTTTAGATTCCGATGCTTCACTTCAGGTTTACTGTATTCCTTGGACCATCTTATTGACGATGAAACAGAGAAATTGCATCCGAATTTAATACAAAAGGCACAATGCAAACTTAAGTACAAGAGGACTGATACTCTCCCTGGCTATGATTTGAAAATCTCAAATGAGTCCAGCTTTGGATTCCGATGCTTCACTTCGGGTTTTCTGTATCCCTTGGACCTTCTTATTGACGAAGAAACACAGAAATTGCATCCGAATTTAATCCAAAAGGCACAATGCCGACTTAAGTAAAAGAGGACTGACACTCTAATTTTCTGTGATTTGAACCTCTTCTGTGTGTCCAGTTTTAGATTCCGATGCTACACTACAAGTTTACTGTATACCTTGCATTTCCTTATTGACGATCAAACACACAAATTGCATCGGAATTAAATTGAAAAGGCACAATGCCGACTTAAGTACAAGAGGACTGACACTCTAACTATCTAAGATATGAACCTCTACTGTGAGTCCAGTTTCAGATTCCGATGCTTCACTTCAGGTTTACTGTATACCTTGGACCTTCTTATTGACGATGAAACAAAGAAATTGCATCCGAATTTAATACAAAAGGCACAATGCGGACTTAAGTACAAGAGGATTGACAACCTCCCTGTCTATGATTTGAACCTCTCCTGTGAGTCCAGTTTTATATTCCGATGCTTCACTTCAGGTTTTCTGTATCCCATGGACCTTCGTATTGACGACGAAACACAGAAATTGCATCCGAATTTAATACAAAAGGCACAATGCGGACTTAAGTACAAGAGGACTGACACTCTCCCTGGCTATGATTTGAACCTCTCAAGTGAGTCCAGCTTTAGATTCCGATGCTTCACTTCGGGTTTTCTGTATCCCTTGGACCTTCTTATTGACGAAGAAACACAGAAATTGCATCCGAATTTAATCCAAAAGGCACAATGCCGACTTAAGTAAAAGAGGACTGACACTCTAATTTTCTGTGATTTGAACCTCTTCTGTGTGCAATTTTAGATTCCGATGCTACACTACAGGTTTACTGTATACCTTGCATTTCCTTATTGACGATCAAACACACAAATTGCATCGGAATTAAATTGAAAAGGCACAATGCCGACTTAAGTACAAGAGGACTGACACTCTAACTTTCTAAGATTTGAACCTCTCCTGTGAGTCCTGTTTTAGATTCCGATGCTTCACTTCAGGTTTACTGTATACCTTGCACCTTCTTATTGACGATGAAACACAGAAATTGTATCGGAAATAATTCAAAAGGCACAATGCCGACTTAAGTACAAGAGGGCTGACACTCTCGTTTTCTATGATTTGAACCTCTCCTGTGAGTCCAGTTGTAGATTCTGATGCTTCACTTCAGGTTTACTGTATACCTTGCACCTTCTTATTGAAGATGAAACAAAGAAAATGCATCCTAATTTGATACAAAAGGCACAGTGCGGACTTAAGTACAAGAGGACTACCACATTCCCTGTCTATGATTTGAACCTCTCAAGTGAGTCCAGCTTTAGATTCCGATGCTTCACTTCGGGTTTTCTGTATCCCTTGGACCTTCTTATTGACGAAGAAACACAGAAATTGCATCCGAATTTAATCCAAAAGGCACAATGCCGACTTAAGTAAAAGAGGACTGACACTCTAATTTTCTGTGATTTGAACCTCTCCTGTGAGTCCAGTTTTAGATACCGATAATACACTACAGGTTTACTGTATACCTAGCATTTCCTTATTGACGATGAAACACAGAAATTGCATCGGAATTAAATTGAAGAGGCACAATGCTGACTTAAGTACAAGAGGACTGACACTCTAACTTTCTAAGATTTGAACCTCTCCTGTGAGTCCTGTTTTAGATTCCGATGCTTCACTTCAGGTTTACTGTATACCTTGGACCTTCTTATTGACGATGAAACATAGAAATTGCATCCGAATTTAGTACAAAAGGCAGAATGCCGACTTAAGTACAAGAGGACTGGCACTCTCACTTTCTATGATTTGAACCTCTCCTGTGAGTCCAGTTTTAGAATCAGATGCTTCATTTCAGGTTAACTGTATCCCTTGGAACTTCGTATTGACGAAGGAACATAGAAATAGCATCTGAATTTAATACAAAAGGCACAATGCCGACTTAAGTAAAAGTCGACTGACACTCTCACTTTCTATGATTTGAAATTCTCCTGTGAGTCCAGTTTTAGATTCCGATGCTTCACTTAAGGTTTACTGTATCCTTTGGACCTTCTTATTGACGATGAAACACAGAGTTTGCATCCGAATTTAATACTAAAGGCACAATGCCGGCTTAAGTACAAGAGGACTGACACTCTAACTTTCTATGATGTGAACCTCTCCTGTGAGTCCAGTTCTAGATTCCGATGCTTCACTTCAGGTTTACTATATCCCTTGGACCTTCTTATTGACGATGAAACGTAGAAATTGCATCCGAATTTAATACAAAATTCACAATGCCGACTTAAGTAAAAGACGACTGACACTCTCACTTTCTGTGATTTGAACCTCTCCTGTGAGTCCAGTTTTAGATTCCAATGCTGCACTTCAGGTTTACTGTATACCTTGGACGTTCTTATTGACGATGAAACACAGATATTGCATCGGAATTAAATTCAAAAGGCACAATCCCGACTTAAGTACAAGAGGACTGACACTATAACTTTCTATGATTTGAACCTCTCCTGTGAGTCCAGTTTTAGATTCCGATGCTTCATTTCAGGTTTACTGTATGCCTTAGACCTTCTTATTGACGATGAAACACAGAAATAGCATCCGAATTTAATACAAAAGGCACAATGCCGACTTAAGTACATGAGGACTGACACTCTCGCTTTCTATGATTTGAACCTCTCCTGTGAGTCCAGTTTTAGATTCCGATGCTTCACTTCAGGTTTACTGTATACCTTGCACCTTCTTATTGACCGCGAAACACAGAAATTGCATCGGAATTAAATTCAAAAAGGACAATGCCGACTTAATTACAAGAGGATTGACACTCTAACACTCTACGATTTGAGCCTCTCTTGTGAGTCCAGTTTTAGATTACGATGCTTCCCTTCAGGTTTACTGTATACCTTGGACCCTCTTATTGACGATGAAATACAGAAATTGCATCCGAAAGTAATACAAAAAGCACAATGCCGAGTTAAGTAAAAGAGGACTGACACTCTCTCTTTCTATAATTTGAACCTCTCCTGTGAGTCCAGTTTTAGATTCCGACGCTGCACTTCAGGTTTACTGTATTCCTTGCACCGTCTTATTGACGATGAAACACAGAGATTGAATCGGAATTAAATTCAAAAGGCACAATGCCGACTTAAGTACAAGAGGACTGACACTCTCGATTTCTATGATTTGAACCTCTCCTGTAAGTCCTGTTTTAGATTCCCATCCTTCACTTCAGGTTTACTGTATACCTTGGACCTTCTTATTGACGACGAAACACAGAAATTGCATCCGAATTTAGTACAAAAGGCACAATGCCGACTTAAGTACAAGAGGACTGACACTCTAACTTTCTATGATTTGAACCTCTCCTGTGATTCGAGTTTTAGATTCCGATGCTTCACTTCAGGTTTACTGTATCCCTTGGACCTTCTTATTGACGATGAAACATAGAAATTTCATCCGAATTTAATACAAAAGGCACAATGCCGACTTAAGTAAAAGACGACTGACACTCTCACTTTCTGTGATTTGAACCTCTCCTGTGAGTCCCCTTTTAGATTGCAATGCTTCACTTCAGGTTTACTGTATACCTTGGACCATCTTATTGACGATGAAACACAGAAATTGCATCGGAATTAAATTCAAAAGGCACAATCCCGACACTCTAATTTTCAATGATTTGAACCCCTCCTGTGAGTCCAGTTTTAGATTCCGATGCTTCATTTCAGGTTTACTGTATCCCTTGGACCTTCTTATTGACGATGAAACACAGAAATTGCATCCGAATTTAATACAAAATGCACAATGCCGACTTAAGTAAAAGAGGACTGACACACTCACTTTCTATGGATTGAACCTCTACTGTCAGTCCAGTTTTAGATTCCGATGCTTCACTTCAGGTTTTCTGTATACCTTGCACCGTCTTATTGACGATGAAACACAAAATTTGCATCCGAATTAAATTCAAAAGGCACAATGCCGACTTAAGTACAAGAGGACTGACAGTCTATCTTTCTATGATTTGAACCTCACCTGTGAGTCCAGTTTTACATTCCGATGCTTCACTTCAGGTTTACTGTATACCTTGCACCTTCTTATTGACGATGAAACACAGAAATTGTTTCGGAATTAAATTCAAAAGGCACAATGCCGACTTAAGTACAAGAGGACTGACACTCTAACTCTCTATGATTTGAACGTCTCCTGTGAGTCCAGTTTTAGATTACGATGCTTCACTTCAGGTTTACTGTATACCTTGCACCTTCTTATTGACGATGAAACACAGGAATTGCATCGGGATTAAATTCAAAAGTCACAATGCCGACTTAAGTACAAGAGGGCTGACACTCTCGTTTTCTATGATGTGAACCTCTCCTTTGAGTCCAGTTGTAGATTCTGATGCTTCACTTCAGGTTTACTGTATACCTTGCACCTTCTTATTGAAGATGAAACAAAGAAAATGCATCCTAATTTGATACAAAAGGCACAGTGCGGACTTAAGTACAAGAGGACTACCACTCTCCCTGTCTATGATTTGAACCTCTCCTGTGAGTCCAGTTTTAGATTCCGATGCTTCACTTTAGGTTTTCTGTATCCCTTGGACCTTCTTATTGACGACGAAACACAGAAATTGCATCCGAGTTTAATCCAAAAGGCACAATGCCGACTTAAGTAAAAGAGGACTGACACTATAATTTTCTGTGATTTGATCCTCTCCTGTGAGTCCAGTTTTAGATACCGATGCTACACTACAGGTTTAGTGTATACCTAGCATTTCCTTATTGACGATGAAACACAGAAATTGCATCGGAATTAAATTGAAAAGGCACAGTGCTGACTTAAGTACAAGAGGACTGACACTCTAACTTTCAAAGATTTGAACCTCTCCTGTGAGTCCAGTTATAGATTCCGATGCTTCATTTCAGGTTTACTGTATACCTTGGACCTTCTTATTGACGATGAAACATAGAAATTGCATCCGAATTTAGTACAAAAGGCACAATGCCGACTTAAGTACAAGAGGACTGGCAGTCTCACTTTCTATGATTTGAACCTCTCCTGTGAGTCCAGTTTTAGATTCCGATGCTTCACTTCAGGTTAACTGTAACCCTTGGAACTTGTTATTGACGATGAAACATAGAAATAGCATCTGAATTTAATACAAAAGGCACAATGCCGACTTAAGTAAAAGTTGACTGACACTCTCACTTTCTATGATTTGAAATTCTCCTGTGAGTCCAGTTTTAGATTCCGATGCTTCACTTAAGGTTTACTGTATCTTTTGGACCTTCTTATTGATGATGAAACACAGAGTTTGCATGCGAATTTAATACAAAAGGCACAATGCCGGCTTAAGTACAAGAGGACTGACACTCTAACATTCTATGATTTGAACCTCTCCTGTGAGTCCAGTTTTAGATTCCGATGCTTCACTTCAGGTTTACTGTATACCTTGGACCTTCTTATTGACGATGAAACGTAGAAATTGCATCCGAATTTAATACAAAACTCACAATGCCGACTTGAGTAAAAGACGACTGACACTCTCACTTTCTGTGATTTGAACCTCTCCTGTGAGTCCAGTTTTAGATTCCGATGCTTCACTTCAGGTTAACTGTATCCCTTGGAACTTGTTATTGACGATGAAACATAGAAATAGCATCTGAATTTAATACAAAAGGCACAATGCCGACTTAAGTAAAAGTCGACTGACACTCTCACTTTCTATGATTTGAAATTCTCCAATGAGTCCAGTTTTAGATTCCGATGCTTCACTTAAGGTTTACTGTATCCTTTGGACCTTCTTATTGACGATGAAACACAGAGTTTGCATCCGAATTTAATACAAAAGGCACAACGCCGGCTTAAGTACAAGAGGACTGACACTCTAACTTTCTATGATTTCAACCTCTCCTGTGAGTCCAGTTTTAGATTCTGATGCTTCACTTCAGGTTTACTGTATACCTTGGACCTTCTTATTGACGATGAAACGTAGAAATTGCATCCGAATTTAATACAAAATTCACAATGCCGACTTAAGTAAAAGACGACTGACACTCTCACTTTCTGTGATTTGGACCTCTCCTGTGAGTCCAGTTTTGGATTCCAATGCTGCACTTCAGGTTTACTGTATACCTTGGACGTTCGTATTGACGATGAAACACAGAAATTGCATCGGAATTAAATTCAAAAAGCACAATCCCGACTTAAGTACAAGAGGTCTGACACTCTAACTTTCTATGATTTGAATCTCTCCTGTGAGTCCAGTTTTAGATTCCGGTGCTTCATTTCAGGTTTACTGTATGCCTTGGACCTTCTTACTGACGATGAAACAAAGAAAATGCATCCGAATTAAATACAAAAGGCACAATGCGGACTTAAGTACAAGAGGACTACCACTCTCCCTGTCTATGATTTGAACCTCCCCTGTGAGTCCAGTTTTAGTTTCCGATGCTTCACTTCAGGTTTTCTATATCCCTTGGACCTTCTTATTGACGACGATACACAGAAATTGCATCCGAATTTAATCCAAAAGGCACAATGCCGACTTACGTAAAAGAGGACTGACACTCTCGCTTTCTATGATTTGAACATCTCCTGTGAGTCCAGTTTTAGATTCTGATGCTTCACTTCAGGTTTACTGTATACCTTGCACCTTCTTATTGACCGCGAAACACAGAAATTGCATCGGAATTAAATTCAAAAAGCACAATGCCGACTTAATTACATGAGGACTGACACTATAACACTCTATGATTTGAGCCTCTCTTGTGAGTCCAGTTTTAGATTCAGATGCTTCCCTTCAGGTTTACTGTATCCTTTGGACCCTCTTATTGACGATGAAATACAGAAATTGCATCCGAATTTAATACAAAAAGCACAATGCCGACTTAAGTAAAAGAGGACTGACACTCTCTCTTTCTATAATTTGAGCCTCTCCTGTGAGTCCAGTTTTAGATTCCGATGCTGCACTTCAGGTTAACTGTATACCTTGCACCGTCTTATTGACGATGAAACACAGAGATTGAATCGGAATTAAATTCAAAAGGCACAATGCCGACTTAAGTACAAGAGGACTGACACTCTCGTTTTCTATGATTTGAACCTCTCCTGTGAGTCCAGTTGTAGATTCCGATGCTTCACTTCAGGTTTACTGTATACCTTGCACCTTCTTATTTACGATGAAACAAAGAAAATGCATCCCAATTAAATACAAAAGGCACAATGCGGACTTAAGTACAAGAGGACTACCACTCTCCCTGTCTATGATTTGAACCTCTCCTGTGAGTCCAGTTTTAGTTTCCGATGCTTCACTTAAGGTTTTCTATATCCCTTGGTCCTTCTTATTGACGACGATACACAGAAATTGCATCCAAATTTAATCCAAAAGGCACAATGCCGACTTAAGTAAAAGAGGACTGACACTCTAATTTTCTGTGATTTGAACCTATCCTGTGAGTCCAGTTTTAGATACCGATGCTACACTACAGGTTTACCGTATACCTAGCATTCCCTTATTGACGATGAAACACAGATATTGCATCGGAATTAAATTGAAAAGGCACAATGCCGACTTAAGTACAAGAGGACTGACACTCTAACTTTCTAAGATTTGAACCTCTCCTGTGAGTCCAGTTTTAGATTCCGATGCTTCACTTCAGGTTTACTGTATACCTTGGACCTTCTTATTGACGATGAAACATAGAAATTGCATCCGAATTTAGTACAAAAGGCACAATGCCGACTTAAGAACAAGAGGACTGGCACTCTCACTTTCTATGATTTGAACCTCTCCTGTGAGTCCAGTTTTAGATTCCGATGCTTCACTTCAGGTTTACTGTATCCTTTGGACCTTCTTATTGACGATGAAACACAGAGTTTGCATCGGAATTAAATTCAAAAGGCTCAATCCCGACTTAAGTACATGTAGACTGACACTCTAACTTTCTATGAGTTGAACCTCTCCTGAGAGTCCAGTTTTAGATTCCGATGCTTCATTTCAGGTTTACTGTATCCCTTGGACCTACCTGTTGACGATGAAACACAGAAATTGCATCCCAATTTAATACAAAAGGCACAATGCCGACTTAAGTAAAAGACGACTGACACTCTCACTTTCTGTGATTTGAACCTCTCCTGTGAGTCCAGTTTTAGATTCCGATGCTTCACTTCAGGTTTACTGTATACCTTGTACCTTCTTATTGACCGCGAAACACAGAAATTGCATCGGAATTAAATTCAAAAAGCACAATGCCGACTTAATTACAAGAGGACTGACACTCTAACACTCTACGATTTGAGCCTCTCTTGTGAGTCCAGTTTTAGATTCCGATGCTTCCCTTCAGGTTTACTGTGTCCCTTGGACTCTCTTATTGACGATGAAATACAGAAATTGCATCCGAAAGTAACACAAAAAGCACAATGCCGACTTAAGTAAAAGAGGACTGACACTCTCTCTTTCTATAATTTGAACCTCTCCTGTGAGTCCAGTTTTAGATTCCGATGCTGCACTTCAGGTTTACTGTATTCCTTGCACCGTCTTATTGACGATGAAACACAGAGATTGAATTGGAATCAAATTCAAAAGGCACAATGCCGACTTAAGTACAAGAGGACTGACACTCTCGATTTCTATGATTTGAACCTCTCCTGTGAGTCCTGTTTTAGATTCCGATGCTTCACTTCAGGTTTACTGTATACCTTGGACCTTCTTATTGACGATGAAACACAGAAATTGCATCCGAATTTAGTACAAAAGGCACAATGCCGACTTAAGTACAAGAGGACTGACACTCTAACATTCTATGAATTGAACCTCTCCTGTGAGTCGAGTTTTAGATTCCGATGCTTCACTTCAGGTTTACTGTATACCTTGCACCTTCTTATTGACCATGAAACAAAGAAAATGCATCAGAATAAAATACAAGAGGCACAATGCGGACTTAAGTACAAGAGGACAACCACTCTCCCTGTCTATGATTTGAACCTCTCCTGTGAGTCCAGTTTTAGTTTCCGATGCTTCACTTCAGGTTTTCTAAATCCCTTGGACCTTCTTATTGACGACGATACACAGAAATTGCATCCGAATTTAATCCAAAAGGCACAATGCCGACTTAAGTAAAAGAGGACTGACACTCTAATTTTCTGTGATTTGAACCTCTCCTGTGAGTCCAGTTTTAGATACCGATGCTACACTACAGGTTTACCGTATACCTAGCATTCCCTTATTGACGATGAAACACAGAAGTTGCATAGGAATTAAATTGAAAAGGCACAATGCCGACTTAAGTACAAGAGGACTGACACTCTAACTTCCTAAGATTTGAACCTCTCCTGTGAGTCCAGTTTTAGATTCCGATGCTTCACTTCAGGTTTACTGTATACCTTGGACCTTCTTATTGACGATGAAACATAGAAATTGCATCCGAATTTAGTACAAAAGGCACAATGCCGACTTAAGAACAAGAGGACTGGCACTCTCACTTTCTATGATTTGAACCTCTCCTGTGAGTCCAGTTTTAGATTCCGATGCTTCACTTCAGGTTTACTGTATCCCTTGGAACTTCTTATTGGCGATGAAACATAGAAATAGAATCCGAATTTAATACAAAAGGCACAATGCCGACCTAAGTAAAAGTCGACTGACACTCTCACTTTCAATGATTTGAAATTCTCCTGTGAGTCCAGTTTTAGATTCCGATGCTTCACTTAAGGTATACTGTATCCCTTGGACCTTCTTATTGACGATGAAACACAGAGTTTGCATCGGAATTAAATTCAAAAGGCTCAATCCCGACTGAAGTACATGTGGACTGTCACTCTAACTTTCTATGAGTTGAACCTCTCCTGTGAGTCCAGTTTTAGATTAAGATGCTTCATTTCAGGTTTACTGTATCCCTTGGACCTACTTGTTGACGATGAAACACAGAAATTGCATCCCAATTTAATACAAAAGGCACAATGCCGACTTAAGTAAAAGACGACTGACACTCTCATTTTCTGTGATTTGAACCTCTCCTGTGAGTCCAGTTTTAGATTCCGATGCTTCACTTCAGGTTAACTGTATCCCTTGGAACTTGTTATTGACGATGAAACATAGAAATAGCATCTGAATTTAATACAAAAGGCACAATGCCGACTTAAGTAAAAGTCGACTGACACTCTCACTTCCTATGATTTGAAATTCTCCTGTGAGTCCAGTTTTAGATTTTCACTTAAGGTTTACTGTATCCTTTGGACCTTCCTATTGACGATGAAACACAGAGTTTGCATCCGAATGTAATACAAAAGGCACAATGCCGGCTTAAGTACAAGAGGACTGACACTCTAACTTTCTATGATTTGAACCTCTCCTGTGAGTCCAGTTTTAGATTCCGATGCTTCACTTCAGGTTTACTGTCTACCTTGGACCTTCTTATTGACGATGAAACGTAGAAATTGCAATCCGAATTTAATACAAAATTCACAATGCCGACTTAAGTAAAAGACGACTGACACTCTCACTTTCTGTGATTTGGACCTCTCCTGTGAGTCCAGTTTTAGATTCCAATGCTGCACTTCAGGTTTACTGTATACCTTGGACGTTCTTATTGACGATGAAACACAGAAATTGCATCGGAATTAAAATTCAACAGGCACAATCCCGACTTAAGTACAAGAGGACTGACACTCTAACTTTCTATGATTTGAATCTCTCCTGTGAGTCCAGTTTTAGATTCTGGTGCTTCATTTCAGGTTTACTGTATGCCTTGGACCTTCTTACTTACGATGAAACAAAGAAAATGCATCCGAATTAAATACAAAAGGCACAATGCGGACTTAAGTACAAGAGGACTACCACTCTCCCTGTCTATGATTTGAACCTCCCCTGTGAGTCCAGTTTTAGTTTCCGATGCTTCACTTCAGGTTTTCTATATCCCTTGGACCTTCTTATTTGACGACGATACACAGAAATTGCATCCGAATTTAATCCAAAAGGCACAATGCCGACTTACGTAAAAGAGGACTGACACTCTCGCTTTCTATGATTTGAACATCTCCTGTGAGTCCAGTTTTAGATTCTGATGCTTCACTTCAGGTTTACTGTATACCTTGCACCTTCTTATTGACCGCGAAACACAGAAATTGCATCGGAATTAAATTCAAAAAGCACAATGCCGACTTAATTACATGAGGACTGACACTATAACACTCTATGATTTGAGCCTCTCTTGTGAGTCCACTTTTAGATTCAGATGCTTCCCTTCAGGTTTACTGTATCCTTTGGACCCTCTTATTGACGATGAAATACAGAAAATTGCATCCGAATTTAATACAAAAAGCACAATGCCGACTTAAGTAAAAGAGGACTGACACTCTCTCTTTCTATAATTTGAGCCTCTCCTGTGAGTCCAGTTTTTAGATTCCGATGCTGCACTTCAGGTTAACTGTATACCTTGCACCGTCTTATTGACGATGAAACACAGAGATTGAATCGGAATTAAATTCAAAAGGCACAATGCCGACTTAAGTACAAGAGGACTGACACTCTCGTTTTCTATGATTTGAACCTCTCCTGTGAGTCCAGTTGTAGATTCCGATGCTTCACTTCAGGTTTACTGTATACCTTGCACCTTCTTATTTACGATGAAACAAAGAAAATGCATCCCAATTAAATACAAAAGGGCACAATGCGGACTTAAGTACAAGAGGACTACCACTCTCCCTGTCTATGATTTGAACCTCTCCTTTGAGTCCAGTTTTAGTTTCCGATGCTTCACTTAAGGTTTTCTATATCCCTTGGTCCTTCTTATTGACGACGATACACAGAAATTGCATCCAAATTTAATCCAAAAGGCACAATGCCGACTTAAGTAAAAAGAGGACTGACACTCTAATTTTCTGTGATTTGAACCTATCCTGTGAGTCCAGTTTTAGATACCGATGCTACACTACAGGTTTACCGTATACCTAGCATTCCCTTATTGACGATGAAACACAGATATTGCATCGGAATTAAATTGAAAAGGCACAATGCCGACTTAAGTACAAGAGGACTGACACTCTAACTTTCTAAGATTTGAACCTCTCCTGTGAGTCCAGTTTTAGATTCCGATGCTTCACTTCAGGTTTACTGTATACCTTGGACCTTCTTATTGACGATGAAACATAGAAATTGCATCCGAATTTAGTACAAAAGGCACAATGCCGACTTAAGAACAAGAGGACTGGCACTCTCACTTTCTATGATTTGAACCTCTCCTGTGAGTCCAGTTTTAGATTCCGATGCTTCACTTCAGGTTTACTGTATCCTTTGGACCTTCTTATTGACGATGAAACACAGAGTTTGCATCGGAATTAAATTCAAAAGGCTCAATCCCGACTTAAGTACATGTAGACTGACACTCTAACTTTCTATGAGTTGAACCTCTCCTGAGAGTCCAGTTTTAGATTCCGATGCTTCATTTCAGGTTTACTGTATCCCTTGGACCTACCTGTTGACGATGAAACACAGAAATTGCATCCCAATTTAATACAAAAGGCACAATGCCGACTTAAGTAAAAGACGACTGACACTCTCACTTTCTGTGATTTGAACCTCTCCTGTGAGTCCAGTTTTAGATTCCGATGCTTCACTTCAGGTTTACTGTATACCTTGTACCTTCTTATTGACCGCGAAACACAGAAATTGCATCGGAATTAAATTCAAAAAGCACAATGCCGACTTAATTACAAGAGGACTGACACTCTAACACTCTACGATTTGAGCCTCTCTTGTGAGTCCAGTTTTAGATTCCGATGCTTCCCTTCAGGTTTACTGTGTCCCTTGGACTCTCTTATTGACGATGAAATACAGAAATTGCATCCGAAAGTAACACAAAAAGCACAATGCCGACTTAAGTAAAAGAGGACTGACACTCTCTCTTTCTATAATTTGAACCTCTCCTGTGAGTCCAGTTTTAGATTCCGATGCTGCACTTCAGGTTTACTGTATTCCTTGCACCGTCTTATTGACGATGAAACACAGAGATTGAATTGGAATCAAATTCAAAAGGCACAATGCCGACTTAAGTACAAGAGGACTGACACTCTCGATTTCTATGATTTGAACCTCTCCTGTGAGTCCTGTTTTAGATTCCGATGCTTCACTTCAGGTTTACTGTATACCTTGGACCTTCTTATTGACGATGAAACACAGAAATTGCATCCGAATTTAGTACAAAAGGCACAATGCCGACTTAAGTACAAGAGGACTGACACTCTAACATTCTATGAATTGAACCTCTCCTGTGAGTCGAGTTTTAGATTCCGATGCTTCACTTCAGGTTTACTGTATACCTTGCACCTTCTTATTGACCATGAAACAAAGAAAATGCATCAGAATAAAATACAAGAGGCACAATGCGGACTTAAGTACAAGAGGACAACCACTCTCCCTGTCTATGATTTGAACCTCTCCTGTGAGTCCAGTTTTAGTTTCCGATGCTTCACTTCAGGTTTTCTAAATCCCTTGGACCTTCTTATTGACGACGATACACAGAAATTGCATCCGAATTTAATCCAAAAGGCACAATGCCGACTTAAGTAAAAGAGGACTGACACTCTAATTTTCTGTGATTTGAACCTCTCCTGTGAGTCCAGTTTTAGATACCGATGCTACACTACAGGTTTACCGTATACCTAGCATTCCCTTATTGACGATGAAACACAGAAGTTGCATAGGAATTAAATTGAAAAGGCACAATGCCGACTTAAGTACAAGAGGACTGACACTCTAACTTCCTAAGATTTGAACCTCTCCTGTGAGTCCAGTTTTAGATTCCGATGCTTCACTTCAGGTTTACTGTATACCTTGGACCTTCTTATTGACGATGAAACATAGAAATTGCATCCGAATTTAGTACAAAAGGCACAATGCCGACTTAAGAACAAGAGGACTGGCACTCTCACTTTCTATGATTTGAACCTCTCCTGTGAGTCCAGTTTTAGATTCCGATGCTTCACTTCAGGTTTACTGTATCCCTTGGAACTTCTTATTGGCGATGAAACATAGAAATAGAATCCGAATTTAATACAAAAGGCACAATGCCGACCTAAGTAAAAGTCGACTGACACTCTCACTTTCAATGATTTGAAATTCTCCTGTGAGTCCAGTTTTAGATTCCGATGCTTCACTTAAGGTATACTGTATCCCTTGGACCTTCTTATTGACGATGAAACACAGAGTTTGCATCGGAATTAAATTCAAAAGGCTCAATCCCGACTGAAGTACATGTGGACTGTCACTCTAACTTTCTATGAGTTGAACCTCTCCTGTGAGTCCAGTTTTAGATTAAGATGCTTCATTTCAGGTTTACTGTATCCCTTGGACCTACTTGTTGACGATGAAACACAGAAATTGCATCCCAATTTAATACAAAAGGCACAATGCCGACTTAAGTAAAAGACGACTGACACTCTCATTTTCTGTGATTTGAACCTCTCCTGTGAGTCCAGTTTTAGATTCCGATGCTTCACTTCAGGTTAACTGTATCCCTTGGAACTTGTTATTGACGATGAAACATAGAAATAGCATCTGAATTTAATACAAAAGGCACAATGCCGACTTAAGTAAAAGTCGACTGACACTCTCACTTCCTATGATTTGAAATTCTCCTGTGAGTCCAGTTTTAGATTCCGATGCTTCACTTAAGGTTTACTGTATCCTTTGGACCTTCCTATTGACGATGAAACACAGAGTTTGCATCCGAATGTAATACAAAAGGCACAATGCCGGCTTAAGTACAAGAGGACTGACACTCTAACTTTCTATGATTTGAACCTCTCCTGTGAGTCCAGTTTTAGATTCCGATGCTTCACTTCAGGTTTACTGTCTACCTTGGACCTTCTTATTGACGATGAAACGTAGAAATTGCATCCGAATTTAATACAAAATTCACAATGCCGACTTAAGTAAAAGACGACTGACACTCTCACTTTCTGTGATTTGGACCTCTCCTGTGAGTCCAGTTTTAGATTCCAATGCTGCACTTCAGGTTTACTGTATACCTTGGACGTTCTTATTGACGATGAAACACAGAAATTGCATCGGAATTAAATTCAACAGGCACAATCCCGACTTAAGTACAAGAGGACTGACACTCTAACTTTCTATGATTTGAATCTCTCCTGTGAGTCCAGTTTTAGATTCTGGTGCTTCATTTCAGGTTTACTGTATGCCTTGGACCTTCTTACTGACGATGAAACAAAGAAAATGCATCCGAATTAAATACAAAAGGCACAATGCGGACTTAAGTAAAAGAGGACTACCACTCTCCCTGTCTATGATTTGAACCTCACCTGTGAGTCCAGTTTTAGTTTCCGATGCTTCACTTCAGGTTTTCTATATCCCTTGGACCTTCTTATTGACGACGATACACAGAAATTGCATCCGAATTTAATCCAAAAGGCACAATGCCGACTTACGTAAAAGAGGACTGACACTCTCGCTTTCTATGATTTGAACCTCTCCTGTGAGTCCAGTTTTAGATTCTGATGCTTCACTTCAGGTTTACTGTATACCTTGCACCTTCTCATTGTCCGCGAAACACAGAAATTGCATCGGAATTAAATTCAAAAAGCACAATGCCGACTTCATTACAAGAGGACTGACACTCTAACACTCTATGATTTGAGCCTCTCTTGTGAGTCCAGTTTTAGATTCCGATGCTTCCCTTCAGGTTTACTGTATCCTTTGGACCCTCTTATTGACGATGAAATACAGAAATTGCATCCGAATTTAATACAAAAAGCACAATGCCGACTTAAGTAAAAAGAGGACTGACACTCTCTCTTTCTATACTTTGAACCTCTCCTGTGAGTCCAGTTTTAGATTCCGATGCTGCACTTCAGGTTTACTGTATACCTTGCACTGTCTTTTTGACGATGAAACACAGAGATTGAATCGGAATTAAATTCAAAAGGCACAATGCCGACTTAAGTACAAGAGGACTGACACTCTCGTTTTCTATGATTTGAACCTCTCTTGTGAGGTCCCAGTTGTAGATTCCGATGCTTCACTTCAGGTTTACTGTATACCTTGCACCTTCTTATTGACGATGAAACAAAGAAAATGCATCCGAATTAAATACAAAAGGCACAATGCGGACTTAAGTACAAGAGGACTACCACTCTCCCTGTCTATGATTTGAACCTCTTCCTTTGAGTCCAGTTTTAGTTTCCGATGCTTCACTTCAGGTTTTCTATATCCCTTGGACCTTCTTATTGACGACGATACACAGAAATTGCATCCGAATTTAATCCAAAAGGCACAATGCCGACTTAAGTAAAAGAGGGACTGACACTCTAATTTTCTATGATTTGAACCTCTCCTGTGAGTCCAGTTTTAGATACCGATGCTACACTACAGGTTTACCGTATACCTAGCATTCCCTTATTGACGATGAAAACACAGAAATTGCATCGGAATTAAATTGAAAAGGCACAATGCCGACTTAAGTACAAGAGGACCGACACTCTAACTTTCTAAGATTTCAACCTCTCCTGTGAGTCCAGTTTTAGATTCCGATGCTTCACTTCAGGTTTACTGTATACCTTGGACCTTCTTATTGACGATGAAACATAGAAATTGCATCCGAATTTAGTACAAAAGGCACAATGCCGACTTAAGGACAAGAGGACTGGCACTCTCACTTTCTATGATTTGAACCTCTCCTGTGAGTCCCAGTTTTAGATTCCGATGCTTCACTTCAGGTTTACTGTATCCCTTTGGAACTTCTTATTGACGATGAAACATAGAAATAGAATCCGAATTTAATACAAAAGGCACAATGCCGACTTAAGTAAAAGTCGACTGACACTCTCACTTTTCAATGATTTGAAATTCTCGTGTGAGTCCAGTTTTAGATTCCGATGCTTCACTTAAGGTATACTGTTATCCCTTGGACCTTCTTATTGACGATGAAACACAGAGTTTGCATCGGAATTAAATTCAAAAGGCTCAATCCCGACTTAAGTACATGTTGACTGACACTCTAATTTTCTATGAGTTGAACCTCTCCTGTGTGTCCAGTTTTAGATTCCGATGCTTCATTTCAGGTTTACTGTATCCCTTGGGACCTACTTGTTGACGATGAAACACAGAAATTGCATCCCAATTTAATACAAAAGGCACAATGCCGACTTAAGTAAAAGACGACTGACACTCTCACTTTCTGTGATTTGAACCTCTCCTGTGAGTCCAGTTTTAGATTCCGATGCTTCACTTCAGGTTTACTGTTATACCTTGCCACCTTCTTATTGACCGCGAAACACAGAAATTGCATCGGAATTAAATTCAAAAAGCACAATGCCGACTTAATTACAAGAGGACTGACACTCTAACACTCTACGATTTGAGCCCTCTCTTGTGAGTCCAGTTTTAGATTCCGATGCTTCCCTTCAGGTTTACTGTATCCCTTGGACCCTCTTATTGAAGATGAAATACAGAAATTGCATCCGAAAGTAACACAAAAAGCACAATGCCGACTTAAGTAAAAGAGGACTGACACTCTCTCTTTCTATAATTTGAACCTCTCCTGTGAGTCCAGTTTTAGATTCCGATGCTGCACTTCAGGTTTACTGTATTCCTTGCACCGTCTTATTGACGATGAAACACAGAGATTGAATTTGGAATTAAATTCAAAAGGCACACAATGCCCGACTTAAGTACAAGAGGACTGACACTCTCGATTCCTATGATTTGAACCTCTCCTGTGAGTCCTGCTTTAGTTTCCGATGCTTCACTTCAGGGTTTACTGTATACCTTGGACCTTCTTATTGACGATGAAACATAGAAATTGCATCCGAATTTAGTACAAAAGGCACAATGCCGACTTAAGTACAAGAGGGACTGGCACTCTCACTTTCTATGATTTGAACCTCTCCTGTGAGTCCAGTTTTAGATTCCGATGCTTCACTTCAGGTTTACTGTATCCTTGGAACTTCTTATTGACGATGAAACATAGAAATAGAATCCGAATTTAATACAAAAGGCACAATGCCGACTTAAGTAAAAGTTGACTGACACTCTCACTTTCAATGATTTGAAATTCTCCTGTGAGTCCAGTTTTAGATTACGGTGCTTCACTTAAGGTATACTGTATCGCTTGGACCTTCTTATTGACGATGAAACACAGAGTTTGCATCGGAATTAAATTCAAAAGGCTCAATCCCGACTTAAGTACATGTGGACTGACACTCTAACTTTCTATGAGTTGAACCTCTCTTGTGAGTCCAGTTTTAGATTCCGATGCTTCATTTCAGGTTTACTGTATCCCTTGGACGTACTTGTTGACGATGAAACACAGAAATTGCATCCCAATTTAATACAAAAGCACAATGCCGACTTAAGTTAAAATACTGCTGACACTCTCACTGTCTGTGATTTGAACCTCTCCTGTGAGTCCAGTTTTAGATTCCGATGCTTCACTTCAGGTTACTGTATACCTTGCACCCCTCTTATTGACCGCGAAACACAGAAATTGCATTGGAATTAAATTCAAAAAGCACAATGCCGTCTTAATTACAAGAGGACTGACACTCTAAACACTCTACGATTTGAGCCTCTCTTGTGAGTCCAGTTTTAGATTCCGATGCTTCCCCTTAGGTTTACTGTATCCCTTGGACCCTCTTATTGACGATGAAATACAGAAATTGCATCCGAAAGTAACACAAAAAGGCACAATGCCGACTTAAGTAAAAGAGGACTGACAATCTCTGTTTCTCTAATTTGAACCTCTCCTGTGAGTCCAGTTTTTAGATTCCGATGCTGCACTTCAGGTTTACTGTATTTCCTTGCACCGTCTTATTGACGATTAAACACAGAGATTGAATTGGAATTAAATTCAAAAGGCACAATGCCGACTTAAGTACAAGAGGACTGACACTCTCGATTTCTATGATTTGAACCTCTCCTGTGAGTCCTGTTTTAGATTCCGATGCTTCACTTCAGGTTTACTGTATAACTTGGACCGTCTTATTGACGATGAAACACAGAAATTGCATCCGAATTTAGTACAAAAAGCACAATGCCGACTTAAGTACAAGAGGACTGACACTCTAACTTTCTTTGATTTGAACCTCTCCTGTGAGTCGAGTTTTAGATTCCGATGCTTCACTTCAGGTTTACTGTATACCTTGCACCTTCTTATTGACGATGAAACAAAGAAAATGCATCCGAATTAAATACAAATGGCACAATTGCGGACTTAAGTACAAGAGGACTACCTCTCTCCCTGTCTATGATTTTGAACCTCTTCCTGTGAGTCCAGTTTTAGTTTCCGATGCTTCACCTCAGGTTTTCTATATCCCTTGGACCTTCTTATTGACGACGATACACAGAAATTGCATCCGAATTTAATCCAAAAAGGCACAATGCCGACTTAAGTAAAAGAGGACTGACACTCTAATTTTCTGTGATTTGAACCTCTTCCTGTGAGTCCAGTTTTAGATACCGATGCTACACTACAGGTTTACCGTATACCTAGCATTCCCTTATTGACGATGAAACACAGAAGTTGCATCGGTATTAAATTGGAAAGGCACAATGCCGACTTAAGTACAAGAGGACTGACACTCTAACATTTCTAAGATTTGAACCTCTCCTGTGAGTCCAGTTTTAGATTCCGATGCTTCACTTCAGGTTTACTGTATACCTTGGACCTTCTTATTGACGATGAAACATAGAAATTGCATCCGAATTTAGTACAAAAGGCACAATGCCGACTTAAGAACAAGAGGACTGGCACTCTCACTTTCTATGATTTGAACCTCTCCTGTGAGTCCATTTTTAGATTCCGATGCTTCACTTCAGGTTTACTGTATCTCTTGGAACTTCTTATTGACGATGAAAACATAGAAATAGAATCCGAATTTAATACAAAAGGCACAATGCCGACTTAAGTAAAAGTCGACTGACACTCTCACTTTCAATGATTTGAAATTCTCCTGTGAGTCCAGTTTTAGATTCCGATGCTTCACTTAAGGTATACTGTATCCCTTGGACCTTCTTATTGACGATGAAACACAGAGTTTGCATCGGAATTAAATTCAAAAGGCTCAATCCCGACTTAAGTACATGTGGACTGACACTATAATTTTCTATGAGTTGAACATCTCCTGTGAGTCCAGTTTTAGATTCCGATGCTTCATTTCAGGTTTACTGTATCCCTTGGACCTACTTGTTGACGATGAAACACAGAAATTCCATCCCAATTTAATACAAAAGGCACAATGCCGACTTAAGTAAAAGACGACTGACACTCTCACTTTCTGTGATTTGAACCTCTCCTGTGAGTCCAGTTTTAGATTCCGATGCTTCACTTCAGGTTTACTGTATACCTTGCACCTTCTTATTGACCGCGAAACACAGAAATTGCATCGGAATTAAATTCAAAAAGCACAATGCCGACTTAATTACAAGAGGGACTGACACTCTAACACCCTACGATTTGAGCCTCTCTTGTGAGTCCAGTTTTAGATTACCGATGCTTCCCTTCAGGTTTACTGTATCCCTTGGACCCTCTTATTGACGATGAAATACAGAAATTGCATCCGAAAGTAATACAAAAAGCACAATGCCGTCTTAGGTACAAGAGGACTGACACTCTAACTTTCTATGATTTGAACCTCTCCTGTGAGTCGAGTTTTAGATTCCGATGCTTCACTTCAGGTTTACTGTATCCCTTGGACCTTATTATTGACGATGAAACATAGAAATTTCATCCGAATTTAATACAAACGGCACAATGCCGACTTAAGTAAAAGACGACTGACACTCTCACTTTCTGTGATTTGAACCTCTCCTGTGAGTCCCCCTTTTAGATTGCAATGCTTCACTTCAGGTTTACTGTATACCTTGGACCATCTTATTGACGATGAAACACAGAAATTGCATCTGGAATTAAATTCAAAAGGCACAATCCCGACACTCTAATTTTCAATGATTTGAACCCCTCCTGTGACTCCAGTTTTAGATTCCGATGCTTCATTTCAGGTTTACTGTATCCCTTGGACCCTTCTTATTGACGATGAAACACAGAAATTGCATCCGAATTTAATACAAAATGCACAATGCCGACTTAAGTAAAAGAGGACTGACACACACTCACTTTCTATGGATTGAACCTCTACTGTGAGTCCAGTTTTAGATTCCGATGTTTCACTTCAGGTTTTCTGTATACCTTGCACCGTCTTATTGACGATGAAACACAAAATTTGCATCCGAATTAAATTCAAAAGGCACACACTGCCGACTTAAGTACAAGAGGACTGGCAGTCCTATCTTTCTATGATTTGAACCTCACCTGTGAGTCCTGTTTTACATTCCGATGCTTCACTTCAGGTTTACTGTATACCTTGCACCTTCTTATTGACGATGAAACACAGAAATTGTTTCGGGAATTAAATTCAAAAGGCACAATGCCGACTTAAGTACAAGAGGACTGACACTCCTAACTCTCTATGATTTGAACCTCTCCTGTGAGTCCAGTTTTAGATTACGATGCTTCACTTCAGGTTAACTGTATACCTTGCACCTTCCTATTGACGATGAAACACAGGAATTGCATCGGGATCAAATTCAAAAGGCACAATGCCGACTTAAGTACAAGAGGGCTGACACTCTCGTTTTCTATGATTTGAACCTCTCCTGTGAGTCCCAGTTGTAGATTCTGATGCTTCACTTCAGGTTTACTGTATACCTTGCACCTTCTTATTGAAGATGAAACAAAGAAAATGCATCCTAATTTGATACAAAAGGCACAGTGCGGACTTAAGTACAAGAGGACTACCACTCTCCCTGTCTATGATTTGAACCTCTCCCTGTGAGTCCAGTTTTAGATTCCGATGCTTCACTTTAGGTTTTCTGTATCCCTTGGACCTTCTTATTGACGACGAAACACAGAAATTGCATCCGAATTTAATCCAAAAGGCACAATGCCGACTTAAGTAAAAGAGGACTGACCACTATAATTTTCTGTGATTTGAACCTCTCCTGTGAGTCCAGTTTTAGATACCGATGCTACCCTACAGGTTTTACTGTATACCTAGCATTTCCTTATTGACGATGAAACACAGAAATTGCATCGGAATTAAATTGAAAAGGCACAATGCTGACTTAAGTAACAAGAGGACTGACACTCTAACTTTCTAAGATTTGAACCTCTCCTGTGAGTCCAGTTATAGATTCACGATGCTTCACTTCAGGTTTACTGTATACCTTGGACCTTCTTATTGTCGATGAAACATAGAAATTGCATTTGAATTTAGTACAAAAGGCACAATGCCGACTTAAGTACAAGAGGACTGGCAGTCTCACTTTCTATGATTTGAACCTCTCCTGTGAGTCCAGTTTTAGATTCCGATGCTTCACTTCTGGTTAACTGTATCCCTTGGAACTTGTTATTGACGATGAAACATAGAAATAGCAACTGAATTTAATACAAAAGGCACAATGCCCGACTTAAGTAAAAGTTGACTGACACTCTCACTTTCTATGATTTGATATTCTCCTGTGAGTCCAGTTTTAGTTTCCGATTCTTCACTTAAGGTTTACTGTATCCTTTGGACCTTCTTATTGACGATGAAACACAGAGTTTGCATCCGAATTTAAGACAAAAGGCACAATGCCGGCTTAAGTACAAGAGGACTGACACTCTAACTTTCTATAATTTGAACCTCTCCTGTGAGTCCAGTTTTAAATTCCGATGCTTCACTTCAGGTTTTACTGTATACCTTGGACCTTCTTATTGACAATGAAACGTAGAAATTGCATCCGAATTTTAATACAAAAATTCACAATGCCGACTTAAGTAAAAGACGACTGACACTCTCACTTTCTGTGACTTGAACCTCTCCTGTGAGTACCAGTTTTTAGATTCCGATGCTTCACCTTCAGGTTAACTGTATCCCTTGGAACTTGTTATTGACGATGAAACATAGAAATAGCATCTGAATTTAATACAAAAGGCACAATGCCGACTTAAGTAAAAGTCGACTGACACTCTCACTTTCTGTGATTTGGACCTCACCTGTGAGTCTAGTTTTAGATTCCAATGCTGCACTTCAGGTTTACTGTATACCTTGGACGTTCTTATTGACGATGAAACACAGAAATTGCATCGGAATTAAATTCAAAAGGCACAATCCCGACTTAAGTACAAGAGGACTGACACTCTAACTTTCTATGATTTGAATCTCTCCTGTGAGTCCAGTTTTAGATTCCGGTGCTTCATTTCAGGTTTACTTGTATGCCTTGGACCTTCTTATTGACGATGAAACAAAGAATATGCATCCGAATTAAATACAAAAGGCACAATGCGGACTTAAGTACATAGAGGACTACCACACTCTCCCTGTCTATGATTTGAACCTCTCCTGTGAGTCCAGTTTTAGTTTCCGATGCTTCACTTCAGGTTTTCTATATCCCCTTGGACCCTCTTATTGACGACGATACACAGAAATTGCATCCGAATTTAATCCAAAAGGCACAATGCCGACTTAAGTAAAAGAGGACTGACACTCTCGCTTTCTATGATTTTGAACCTCTCCTGTGGGTCCAGTTTTAGATTCCGATGCTTCACTTCAGGTTTACTGTATACCTTGCACCTTCTTATTGACCGCTGAAACACAGAAATTTCATCGGAATTAAATTCAAAAAGCACAATGCCGACTTAATTACAAGAGGACTGACACTCTAACACTCTATGATTTGAGCCTCTCTTGTGAGTCCAGTTTTTAGATTCCGATGCTTCCCTTCAGGTTTACTGTATCCTTTGGACCCTCTTATTGACGATGAAATACAGAAATTGCATCCGAATTTAATACAAAAAGCACAATGCCGACTTAAGTAAAAGAGGACTGACACTGTCTCTTTCTATAATTTGAACCTCTCCTGTGAGTCCCAGTTTTAGATTCCGATGCTGCACTTCAGGTTTAGTGTATACCTTGCACCGTCTTATTGACGATGAAACACAGAGATTGAATCGGAATTAAATTCAAAAGTCACAATGCCGACTTAAGTACAAGAGGACTGACACTCTCGTTTTCTATGATTTGAACCTCCTCCTGTGAGTCCAGTTGTAGATTCCGATGCTTCACTTCAGGTTTACTGTATACCTTGCACCTTCTTATTGACGATGAAACAAAGAAAATGCATCCGAACTAAATACAAAAGGCACAATGCCGACTTAAGTACAAGAGGACTACCACTCTCCCTGTCAATGAATTGAACCTCTCCTGTGAGTCCAGTTTTAGTTTCCGATGCTTCACTTCAGGTTTTCTATATCCCTTGGACCTTCTTATTGACGACGATACACAGAAATTGCATCCGAATTTAATCCAAAAGGCACAATGCCGACTTAAGTAAAAGAGCACTGACACTCTAATTTTCTGTGATTTGAACCTCTCCTGTGAGTCCAGTTATAGATACCGATGCTACACTACAGGTTTACCGTATACCTAGCATTCCCTTATTGACGATGAAACACAGAAATTGCATCGGAATTAAATTGAAAAGGCTCAATGCCGACTTAAGTACAAGAGGACTGACACTCTAACTTTCTAAGATTTGAACCTCTCCTGTGTGTTCAGTTTTAGATTCCGATGCTTCACTTCAGGTTTACTGTATACCTTGGACCTTCTTCTTGACGATGAAACATAGAAATTGCATCCGAATTTAGTACAAAAGGCACAATGCCGACTTAAGAACAAGAGGACTGGCACTCTCAGTTTCTATGATTTGAACCTCTCCTGTGAGTCCAGTTTTAGATTCCGATGCCTTCACTTCAGGTTTACTGTATCCCCTTGGAACTTCTTATTGACGATGAAACATAGAAATAGAATCCGAATTTAATACAAAAGGGCACAATGCCGACTTAAGTAAAAGTCGACTGACACTCTCACTTTCAATGATTTGAATTTCTCCTGTGAGTACAGTTTTAGATTCCGATGCTTCACTTAAGGTATACTGTATCCCTTGGACCTTCTTATTGACGATACAAACACAGAGTTTGCATCGGAATTAAATTCAAAAGGCACAATCCCGACTTAAGTACATGTGGACTGACACTCTAACTTTCTATGAGTTGAAC